>NC_079147.1:93123025-93423025 GCF_945859685.1 Eupeodes corollae
AGAGATTGATTAATTTGAAGAATAAAAAGAATAAAACTTATAAAATGCTGCGAAATTCTGGGTTAAATGATAGTTTGCGGACTAATTATGTTACTCTAGAAAAAAGTTTTAATGTGTTAAATAATTTCCTTTATAAGAATTACATATTTGCAATCGAATCTAAATTAAAAACTAACAGCAAAACTTTTTGGACTTTCATCAAGACAAAAAAAAATAGTAATGGAATACCAAAGAATATGGAATATTTAGGTTCACAATACACAAATTTATCAGACATTTGTAATGCTTTTTCGAATTTTTTTCAATCAAATTATCTAAGTTCAATTCAAACTGACAGTTTTGAAAATGTTGATTCTAATAGCAGCATCAACATTGGCAGCATACACATTTCCTTACAAGAAACTGAAAAGGCTTTATCTGGTCTTACTGAAGATACTTCTGCCGGTCCCGATGAAGTTCCAGCTGTACTTCTAAAGAATTGTGCTTCTTCGATTGCTAGGTTTTTGTGTTTTATTTATAATACATCGGTTGAAAAAGGAGAATTTCTGAGTGACTGGAAAACTTCCTTTATTACTCCAATATATAAAAGTGGTTCGAAACAAGATATTTCAAATTATAGGCCAATTAGTAAATTATCAGTGATTCCTAAGTTGTTTGAAAAACTTATTTGTGATAAACTTAGTTTTCTGTTAAAAGAAACAATATCTCCCTATCAACATGGCTTTATGTCTGGAAAGTCAACTTGCACAAATTTAACACTTTTTACAAACTATGTTCTAAATAATATCGAAAATGGTTATCAAGTGGATGTAATCTTCACAGATTTTGCAAAAGCATTTGACAGGGTAGATCATAATTTATTGATACATAAACTTAATCAAACAGGTTTTCATTCCAAAATGCTTAATTGGTTCAGTTCGTATCTTAAAGAACGCACTCAACATGTTAAAATTGATTCTACAGTTTCTAAATCAATAAGGGTGACATCTGGAGTTCCTCAAGGAAGCCATCTTGGTCCTCTCCTGTTTCTCATTTTTATTAATGATCTACCTTCTGCTTTTTCTACCTCATCATGTCTTTTGTTTGCAGATGATCTTAAAATATTTTCATGTATTAAGAATCCGTTTGATTGTTATCTGTTACAAGAAGACCTTAATAGGCTTTCGCAATGGTGCAATAAAAACAAACTTCTTCTCAATGTTTCGAAATGTCAAAGTTTTACGTTTACTCGTTGTTTATCTCCTATTTTGTCTGATTATGTTTTAGAAGATATCGTGTTAAAAAAAGTAAATGAAAAGAAGGATCTAGGCGTTATTTTTGACTCTTACTTAAGATTCAACAAACATGTTGATTTTATAGTCAACAAAGCTAATTCAATGTTAGGGTTTGTTATTCGGAATTCGAAAGATTTAAAAGACCCGTATGCTCTTAAATCATTATACATCTCATATGTTAGATCAATTCTGGATTATTGTAGTGTAGTGTGGAATCCCTGTTATATCACGTACTCAGTAAGAATTGAGAGAGTCCAAAAGAGATTTACTCGATTTGTTGTTAAAAGGCTCGGTTGGAATATAGAAAATATGCCTCCTTACAATTCAAGATGTCAGCTTATTGGCTTACATACTCTCGAAAACCGTCGGAAAATATCTTCAATCATATTTATAAGAGATATTTTATGTTATCGCATCAATTGTTTGTGTTTGCTCAATTTGATCAGTCTTTATGCACCAAGTCGTTGTCTAAGAAACCGAAATCTAAATCAATTGTTCATACAAGATTATCATACTACTAATTATGCCGCAAATGAGCCTATTAATCGCTGTATCAAAGAGATTAATGCTGTTATAGTTGAATTTGACTTTAATTTTCACTATACAAGAGAAATGTTCAAAAATATCTTAAATTTATATTTTATTAACAAATAATGTATGTACATATATGTAAACAAGTTATTGTAAGTTTCGTAGTCTGTAAGAGTAATTGTAACTCGATTGATGAATAAATAAATAACAGAAAACTCTTTGCCCAACTCCAGAAGAAAGTAATATAAACTTAAAATGCTTCGTTTCAACATAAAATATGTTGGGGATTTCCATTATTGCTGAATTTATTTTCCTTTGGTAAGATAACTGAAATAATATTTTACCTTTTACTTTTTTGTTTTGTTTTCAATTTTATCTCTTAACCAAAGCTGTTTAAAAATGTTAAAAACAACCTTTTTTGATGCTTTTCCTTTTAATCCTGATAGAAAAAAGTTTCGCACCTTAGCAAGCAAAAAGGACCGAGAGAATGAAAATAATTTTTCACAGAATCTCAAATTATATCCTTCATACCCAAACCTAAGCATCCTCTTTACGACTACTTTGATTTCCCCACAAGGGCCACACATTTCATCAGATTCAATCTCATCTCAGACCAGTATTTTTTTAACTTATTTCTTTCAAAGGAAATATGAATTTAGATTAAACAAAAAAAAAATAGCTTTTCTTTCAAAAGTATCATTTAATTTCCTTTGAGACCTTTACGTTCATGTTTTTTTAATTTAACTTTCTTCGCCGCTACCACCAAGTATGATTTTATCCAATTTAAAATGATTGTTTCATAAATAGTTATTCTAGTGTTGAATTTCATTAAGGAACAAAAAAAGGATGTTTAATTCAATAATAATTTGAAAGAGTCGCTCAGAGCATGGTGTGACAGTTTTTGACGTTTGGGAAGAAAGGAAAATTCGAGTCTTAGAATTTAGGTTGGACGAAATATTTTTCTATGCAGTAAATTTGTTTTGAATCGGCCCACTAATGCAATACATCATTTTGAAAAATTTTGAGTTTTGCTCGTTGGTACGTGGTTGTTAATTTTTCGAAACAATTGTTTGCCAAATTTCTTTGAATATGTACTCGTAATAAGGACCTTCTGGGTGTTGTGTAAAACCCTTATAAAAGCTTACACACTCAAGAATTTTGCACCATCAAAAATTTCGTATGCCTCAAGGTGTCGTATACATAGTATAGAAGTTAAACAGGCCACATAAATGATTAGGTACTCATAATCCAGTATCAAAATACTTACCTAAGGTGGCGCTACAGTCCTGTGTGAACTAGGGCCTCACCCAACAAACTTCTCCATCTAGCTCGGTCCCTAGCTAGATGTCTCCAGTTTCGCGCTCCAAGTTGGTTGAGGTCACATTCCACTTGTGCGCGCCACCTGATCCGCGGTCTTCCTCTACTGCGCTGTCCTGTGGGTGCGGATTCGAAGACTTTCCGGGCCGGAGCATTGGTTTCCATGCGCTCTACGTGACCCAGCCATCTTAGTCGTTGGACTTTTACTCTTCTGGCTAAGTCTACGTCGCTGTACAGCCCGTACAGTTCGTCGTTCTATCTTCTCCTTCACTCCCCTTCGATTCATACGGGACCGTAGATCACACGAAGAACTTTTCTCTCGAAGCGACCCAAGGTGATTTCATCCGCTTTTGTCATAGTCCATGCTTCTGCATCGTATAGCAGAACGGGGATGATAAGGGTCGTATATAGCAACACTTTGGTCCCTCGAGGGAGGACTTTACCACTCAATTGCTTTCTTAGTCCAAAGAAACAGCGGTTAGCAAGAGTTATTCTGCGTTTGATCTCAGCGCTGGTGTTGTTTTCTGCGTTTACAGCGGAGCCTAAGTAGACGAAGTCCTTGACTACCTCGTAGTTACGTCTGTCGATTGTGACGTTTTGACCAAGACGCCCGCCGGTGTTGTATGTCCTTTCTTGACGGCAGACTGTACTTTGTTTTGCTCTTATTAACCGTTAAACCCATTTTTGCCGCCTCTGCCTCAATACCTACAAAATCCCCATTGACATTACGCTAAACTTTTCCGATTATGTCAATGTCATCAGCATATGCCAGTAATTGGACAGAATTTGTGAGCTCTGCACTATTCTTTTCTTTCTTAGAAGCACGATGTTAAAAAAATCACATGACAGCGCATCACCTTGTCTAAAATCTTTTTTGAAATCGAAAGGTTCTGTTAAGTTGGTTCAAACTTTTATGGAGCAGCGTGAATTCTCCATGGTCATCGTGCACAAACGGACGAGTTTTGCAGGGATGCCAAAACTAGACATGGCTCTAAACAGCTCGTCTCTGAAGATGCTGTCATATGCGGCCCTGAAATCGATGAAAAAATGGTTGGTGTCGATTTGGTGTTCTAGGGTTTTTTTCCAGGATCTGCCGTAATGTGAATATTTGATCCACTGTGGACTTCCTGGTATAAGTCCACACTGATAAGGACCTATCAGGTTGTTGACGATTGGCTTTAGACGTTCACATATTACGGCAGAGAAGATTTTATAGACCATGTTAAGTAGACTTATTCCTCTATAGTTCGTGCAGTTTAGAGGGTCTCCTTTTTTCAGGAACGGGCAAACAATACTGAGGTTTCATACGTCGGGCATGCTTTCTTCCGACCATATCTTACAGAAAAGTTGGTGCATGCTCCTAACCAACTTATCTCCAGCTGCTTTAAAGAGCTCGGCATTCAAGCCATCCGCTCCAGCGGCTTTATTAGACTTCAACTTAGATATGGCAATCTCTACTTCGTCTAAGTCGGAAGGACGGGATTGTTGGCTTTCGTCGTCTTTATTGAATGGATCATCATCCTGCCTGACAGCTGTATTAGGTTCGTAGTCGCCGTTATACAGTCTGCAAGAGTTGTCCTTCCATATCCTCTGCATTGACTGCGGTTCCACTATGATGTCTCCACTTTCGTCTTTACAGCCTTCGATCCTAGGTTTATGTACCTGTGAATTTTGTTTCACCTGTTCATAAAACTTTCGAACTTCATTTCTGCTCCTAAACCTCTCAACATCTTCGACCGCACGCTTGTCATGCCCTCTCTTTTTCCTTTTGAAAAGTCCGTGTTCCTCTCGCCTCTTATGCTCATAGAGCTCATGAGCAGCTCTCGTCCTTTTATACAGCGCCGCTTTGCGTGCCTGTTGTTTGGCTGCATTTGCCTGCCGACATTCTTCATCAAACCAGGGGTTCCTTGGTAGTGGCTGTTTGGAACCCAGCACATCAGAGACGGCTTCTCTGATTGCATCTTGGCAATGTTGCCATTGGTATTCGATACATTGTGTTGGCAGCAGAGAACTTCGGGAGAGGTTGTTTGTAACTCGGTCGGAAAAGGATTTGGCGATCTCTGGCGATTGTAGCCGTTTGACGTTGTACCTTCGCCCAGCACCTCCCTGTTTTGCTTTGGGTCTGGAAATCCTAAGTGCTACATTGGCTACAACGAGGTACTGGTTCGAGTCGATGTTAGCTCCTCGGAAAGTTCGTACTTCCATAATGCGTGTCTGGCGTCGATCGCTATTTGGTCAATCTGATTGACGGTAGATTGATCTGGAGAAGTCCAAGTTCCTTTGTGGATGTTGAGGTGTGGAAAACGCGTACAGGCTACCATGACGTTTCGCCCCGCAGCAAAATCTATGAGCCTGAATCCATTGTCGGATGTGTTGTCGTGCAGGCTGTTCTTACCGATTATTCCACCAAAGATGTCTTCCCTTCCTAGCTTGGCATTAAAATCGCCCAGGACTATTTTAATATCGTAGCTAGGGCACTGCTCATGATGCATTTATAGCTCAAGACTTCTTGAATAAGTCTGGCTCCAATGACGAAGCCGCATCCAAATAAGCGCTGTTGGATTTCGTGGTAGCAGTCACCATAGTAAATATCGCAGTTTTTCATCCTCTTTTTGCGCGGCCCATTCTATCGTATTTCCTTTATGGTGGTGATGTCTGCTTCATAGCAGTCTAGGGCCTCCGCTAATTCTTCGGCCGCACGTGGTCTGTTAAGGGACCTCACATTCCACGTGCATATTCGAAGCTCGTTGTCCTCTATTCGTTTGCGTTGGTTGTCAACAGTAAATCCGTCCGTATCCGAGGCTTGTTGGTGCTTCGCAACTATGAAAGCTTTTACGTGGCCAGGAAGTCACCCCGACGCACAACCCCCAACCTGGAGGGCCAGATCCTTAGTATAACTCCAAGGACGGGGAGCCGGATAAAACCGCTCCTTACAGGCCTGGGCTCCGAATAAGTCGAAGAAGCCCTATAAGGTATTAATTAAGTAGGTCAACCTTACTGGAACTGTAGACGCCACCGTTGATTCCATCTCGGGAATTCCTCCGCTACCGTCTGGATAAGGGGAGGTGACTTAGTAGAAACACCTCTCCCCACCTCTCTCGTTAGTATCAAAATACTATAATGCAAAATTATTTAGCTGATTTTTTTTTATAATTCACAAGAACTCATGAGTTTGTTAGTACGCTTTATATGTTTACATTTAAACACAGTGCGAGTGTTAGAAAAAAAGGGTAGGCTTTAAAAGGATATATCGGTGCACATTGGTCTTAAAGTTCTGAACATCAAAATGGGAGGGAAAAACAGAGTTGGCTAAAGCATTCCACATTTCCGATGTGCGATTTAAGAAAGAATCTCTATACTTGACAGTACGCCCGAAATTGAGCTCAAGGGTAAACTGATGAGCATTCCTGGAAGTGCGAGTATTACGGCTGAATCGTTTAAAGGGTGGAATGCAACTGGCTAATTCGATAGAAAATTGTTTGTAAAAATATTTATAAAACAACGAAAGGCATGAAACATTGCTGCGGTGTTCTAGCGATTAAAATGTTTCGATTATAGTTCTGTCGCCTATTATTTTGAAATCCCTTTTTTGAATTCTATCCAAAAGTTTAAACTTGCTTTAGGATTTAGGGACATATGCCCAGATATGCGAATTATATTCATTTGGACAGATGAAAGCTTTGTAGAATATTAGTCAGATCAGAAGTGGTGAGAAATGCCTTGCATCGTCGGAGAAATCCTATGCACCTGGCAGCATTTTTGGCGATATCGAATAAGTGATCATTCCATAAGAGGTGATCTGTAATACACATTCCGAGTACTGATAGTTAATTGGTTTCCTGGAGACAGCATTGAGTTTTCGAAGCATTAAATTCAACTCGGTTTTTGATTTCCCATTGTACAATGCTGTCAAGATCAGAATTTAATGAGCTTATCATACCCTGCCGTTGAAGTTCCACATCCGAAGGACAAGGATGTGAATATATAAACGAATATGAAAAGCTGAGGGTACTATCGTCGGCAAAACAGTTTAATGGATTAGAAGTGGCAGACAAGAGATCATTTATGAATATAATTAAGAGTGTCGGAAACAAAACGGAGCCCTGGGGGAAACCAGCATTTATTTTATGAATTTCAGATGGAACCATCCAATAAAACTTGTATTAAACGGTTGGAAAGGTAATTTCTAATCCAATGAAGAAGAGATTCATCAATACCAAAAGAACGCAAAAGAGAGCTTGGTGCCAAACTCTATCCAATGCTTTTGAAATACCAGGTGCAATAATCTTACTTTCTCCAAAACTATGTAAAAATTTTGTCCACTGTTCGTTGAGATAAACCATGAGATCACCATTGGACCTATTGCTACGAAAGCCATACTGTCGGTCATTAAGAAGCTTCCGTTCTTCAAGATATTTCTTAAGCTGAAAATTAATCAGCGTTTCCATGACCTTGGAAAGAAGGGACGTAAGTGCAATTGGACCATAGTTTGAGGGGAAGGAGAATTCGCCTTTTTTAGGGACGGGCTGGACAAATGCAGTTTCCATCCACTCGGGAAGAGACCTGTAGAATAGGACAGGTGGGAAAGCTTACGCAGTGGTTTTGCAAGCGTTGAAGAACACCTCTTCAGAACGATAGATGGAATTCTATCCGGGCCAGCGGATTTGTGTATGTAGAGGACTTTCAGTACTCTTGCGACTGCACGAGCATAGAGGAAATATATTATCTAGAGTCCGACCGGTACCCGTCCTACCTGAAACACCCTCAAATTTTATTCGAAGTGAACTTTCCCAAATTCAACTCTCTCAAATTCGCTATCGGTGAATACATGTGAGTGGAGAAAAAAAAGCAAAATGCGGGATTGGGCTAAAAAGAAACTTATGGAATTTTTGTGACCTGTCAAAAATGACAATCAATTTTGCAAAACAAAACAATGGGTTTCGGATTTTAAGAGTAAGTTTTTGTTAATTGTTTTGATTTTTAATATAATTTAATATTTTTCAGGACAAAATTCTTTATAATGAAGAATGTATATACAAGTTCACTTCATTGAATAAAAAGTAAGTCAAATTGCAGTGAAGGAGGTGCAACATAATTGATTTGTTTTATAGTCTGTCTTTTCATTTTAGGTAGTGCCAAAATGCAGGAAGCAATTTCCTTTAAGTAATTTGGAAGGCAAACCAAACAAGGCGCTGATTTGCAGGTAAGATTTTTTGTACATTATATTTTTCTTAACAAAATAATATCAATGTTTTTAAGTACAGATACTGCCCATCGTTTTTGTATGTACTTCTCAATGGCAATAGCTGCCACAGGCGTTGGCGGCGGAGGTGTCACCATCAGACCATTAGAAACAACACCACCAAGTCAATGATGCAAGTGGAAGTTTTGCCATGTAATAGTCGACCGCTGACGCCCTTCTCCATCAGTTGTCAGTGAAAGCTCGAGTGGGGAGGTTCATGTCCACTCGTCGTGTTCTGCGTTTTTATTCGATTATTTGTTGTCTTGTCTCCCGTCCCCGTCGCAGTCTCGGTATGTTAATTTATTTAAAACAAAACAAAACGAAACAAAAAAAAACTGAAATAGAACCAAAACAAAACAAAAAAAATAGTGATACAAAAAATATAATAAATGAAACTAAAACAACAGAAAATAATAATGATACAAAAAAAAAACAGTGAAAAACAACAGCATTACATATTAAAAAAAAAAAACAAACCCAAAGGGAAAAAGAAATAAATAATAAAAAAATCTACCAGAACACAGTAAGTGCATTCCCTTCACTCTTTCTTTCATTTTTCTTTACAGTTGAGTGGCTCAGCAGGTGCATGCATTGGGTTAAGCTTTTTGAAAGCTCGCTCAATGATGTGCATGTGTTGGTTCATTCAACAACAAATGGATTGTAGATTACTGTTTTGATTGTCAGGGTCCGGACCAATTCAACGTCACTACTAAAGGCATAACACTAGTAGTGAGGTTGTATCGTAAAGATATTTAAATAATCTTATACAGTAATATACTTAGAAGTTCGTTTGTTTTTATATTGCAATGACTGGTTATTTTAGAGTAGATTATAGTAATGTTCGTGGGCTAAGATCGAATTTTCTGTCTGTATACATCCACATTAATTCTAAAAGACCAGCTGTTTTGGCATTGAGTGAAACCCAAGTAGATGAAGATTCCGATCCTGCTGAATTTTTTATTCATGGGTATTGCTTAGTGCCATTATTCTTCTCACACCATGGTCTCGCCTTATATATTAGGAATGATGTTGCATATCAACTTTTACCACAATACGGTCATTGTACCAACTCCCTTATTAATTTCATGTGGTTAAAACTTTCCGTGAATAAGCACATCATTCACAATTGTTTTCTTTATCGGAGCCCAAACCTGGACAGAGTTTCAACTTCTCAGGAATTTGATGCTCTGTCTGACTCCATACAAAGAATTGTCTCCCTGTATCCTCACTGAAATCGTTATTACGGGCGATTTCAATGTTCACAATTCTTTGTGGCTACGCCATTCGCGCCAGACAACGCCAAAAGGAATGTGTGCTAAGATTTTTGCTGAGTTTAACCATCTTACTCAGCTTGTCAATGAGCCTACTCGAATATCAGACGTTAACGGCCGAGCAGAAAATACCCTTGACTTGTTTCTCACTTCTGATCCTGATAAGTACACAATCAGTGTATTGACGCCTTTAGGCACATCGGACCATAGTGTTATATCTGCTAATTTCTCGTGTCAAACAAATCCAGTTAAAGAAAGAGCTCCAAAGAGAACCGTTTGGCAGTACGAGAAAGCCAACTGGGACGGTCTCAATAATTTTTTCAGGATCTTTAACTGGTCGCTATGCTTCCTCGGTAGCGACGTAGACTCCAGTGCTGATATGCTTTCTAGTATGATTCATTTGGGGATGGAAACGTTTATCCCGAATAGGGTTAAAAGTATTTTACCCAAGGTTAAATCATGGTTCGATTCGAGCTGCAAAGAGGTTATCAAGGAGAAAGAGGTGAGCTTCCGGTGTTTTAAAGCCAACCAAACTGAGGAAAACCGGAAAAAGTATAAGCAAGCCAGGAAGGCCTGCAACGCCTATATTCGAAGGACCAAATTTTTACATGACCAAAAATTACGGCGAAAAATACTGCAATGTCCCAAAGGCAGTAAGAATTTTTGGTCATTTGTAAAAAATATGAGGCATTCTTCCTCTTCCTCGGTTCCTACGCTTGTTGTCAATGACACTCCTTTAGTTAGCTCTATTGATAAAGCCAACTTATTTGCAAGGCAATTCGCCGAAAATTCCACCTTACCAGATAGTGTCATGACTCCTCCAGTTCTTGAACGCGTAAATGGTTCTATGGGACCAATTTTTTTTCGTACTCGAACTGTGGTGAGAGTTCTTAAAGACCTCAACATTCATAAATCCGCTGGCCCAGATGGTATCCCCGCTATTATTCTGAAGAGGTGTTCTTCCACGCTGCAAAACCACTGCGTAAGCTTTTCCATCTATCCTATTCTTCCGGGCTCGTTTCGAGTAGTTGGAAAACTGCATTTGTTCAGCCAATTCCAAAAAAGACGAATCTTCTTCTCCCACAAATTACCGACCGATAGCACTAACGTCCCTTCTTTCTAAGGTCATGGAAACGCTGATTAATTATCAGCTTAAGAAATATCTTGAGGAACGAAAGCTTCTTAATGACCGGCAATACGGCTTCAAGTCTGAAACTCATAAAATAAACGCTGGTGTGCCCCAGGGCTCCGTTTTGTCTCCGACCCTCTTCCTCATTTTTATAAATGATCTCCTGTCTGCTACTTCTAATACAATACATTGTTTCGCTGACGATAGCACTCTTAGCTTTTCATATTTGTTTCCAGACTCACAACCCCCCTCTTCGGATGTGGAACTGCAACTGCAAAATATGATCAGCTCATTAAATTCCGACCTACACAGCATTGTACAATGGGGAATAAAAAATCGTGTGGAATTTAATGCTTCGAAAACGCAATGCTGTCTTGCTTCGTTAAAGCGAGATAAACCGTCTTTGCCACTATCTATGAGTGGTACTTGCATCAACGAAACAGAAAATCTTGACATCCTCGGAATGTGCATCAGCAACCACCTTTTGTGGAGCGATCACATACGCGATGTTGCCAAAAATGGCGCAAGATGTCTAGGTTTTCTGAGACGTTGCAAGAAATTTTTTTCTCCGTCTGATCTGGCTACAATCTACAAAACCTATATACATACGTCCGAAACTTGAATATAACTCTCATCTCTGGGCTGGTGCTCCAGTAACTTATTTAAGCCTCTTGGACAGTATTCAAAAAAGAGCTTTTGAAATGATTGGTGACATAAACACCATAAACTCGTTTACATCACTCGAACATCGACGCAAGGTTTCTTGCCTCACCTTTTTTTACCGTTATTTAACGGAATGCTCTAGTGAAATAGCCAGTTGCAATCCTCCCCTTAAACAATTTAACCGTAATACCCGCGCTTCTAGGAATGCCCATCAGTTTACCCTTGAACCCAACTTCGGACGTACTATGAAGTACAGAGATTCTTTTTTTAGCCGTACTACGCGAATGTGGAACGCCTTGCCACGCTCTATCTTTCCCTGTCATTGCAATGTTCAGAAATTTAAAACCAATGTACACCGACACCTCCTATCCAACCCTTCCCTCTTTTCCTAATGCTCACACTGTGTCTTTGGCATATTAAGGGTATGTCTCCCGCAGAAGCGAACTCAGAACTCATGTAAATGTATTTGAATGTATTAGTGAAAGATCGTTACTCTCTTCATTATCAAATTCAAAATTTGAATTTCCAATTATATATATATATATATATATATGCGGGATATATTTCCGCACAAGCAGCCAATCAAAGAAATAAGAAATAGAACAACGTTGCATGATAAACCGGTTTTTTTTTTGTATGGCTAGTTAGGTAGATTTGTTGTTGTCTTTTGCATATGGTTCGAATTTTATAAAGCAAGTGGGTATTTTGCTATCGAAGGAGATGTTTTTTTCTTGAATTTCTTTTTTTGGTCGACATTTTCTAATTATTGAAAATACCTATTTTATTTTAATATTTTTTAACTTCCCATTGGAAGTTATTGTAATGGGTCCGATTTGTCAAATTGAAAATTTTGACAAATCTCGAGGTTTCAAGGTCCCTAGAGATGAAATAAAAGAAAAGATGTCTGTGCGTGCGTGTGTACGTACGTCCGTACGTTCGCGACGTTTTTTCGTCGTCCATAGCTCAAGAACCAGAAGAGATATCGACTTCAAATAAATTTTGTTATACAGATAATAAGGCAGAAAGATGCAGAAAGGGCTCTCAAGAAAATTGCGTAGGTGGTTTTTTTACCAAAGCAGTTTGAAAAAAGGTGAACATTTTGGTCAACCCTAAATATTTTGCGAACCAAAAATGCTAGAGACTTGAATTTAATTTTATATAATATATTGTAAAGTGGTACCAAATAGGTACATTTTTTGAAAAAAATCAATATAACGGTTTTTTTATAAATCAAAAAAAACTCAAAAAAAAAATTTGTCACCTCCAAAATTTTACGACTGAAATATGATTTCATCTCCAAAACAATTTTGTACAACGAAGAATAATGTTTTTGACATCTGATAAAATTTTGAGAAAAATCGAATTGACAGTTTTTTGTATAAAAAATAAAAATCTAAAAAAACATTACTTAAAGTTCGTAAAAATTGAATATCAATTCAAATATCTTTTCAAAAACTTGAAATTTAGGCTTCAAGCTTATTTTATTTTACAAGAAATGTTGTTTTCAATATTTTGAAAAATGTTGAGAAAAATCGAATTGACAGTTTTTTTACAAAAAATAAAAACCTAAAATGAAATGTATAAAAGTTGGTAAAAACTGATTTTCGACTCAAATATCTTTTCAAAAGTTTGAGATATTGGCTTTAATCTACTTTAATCTGTCAAAAAATCTTGTTGTCAACATTCAGTTAAAGTTTGAAAAAATCGAATTGATAGTTTTTTTTTTTTACAAAAAATTAAAAACCGAAAAAAAATTAACAAAAGTTAGTAAAAAATGACTTTTGATTAAAATATCTTTTAAAAACTTTGAGATAATAGCTTCTAACTAATTTTTTCTTATAAAAAATAGTGTTTTCAACATTAGGACAAATTTTGAGAAATATCGAATTGTCAGTTTTTTTTTACAAAAAATAAAAACCTAAAAAAAATGTAAATATAGAATTTGGTAAAAATTGATTTTCGACTTAAATATCTCTTCAAAAATTTTAAATATTGGCTTCAAACTAATTTTATCTTATAAGAAATATTGTTTTCAACATTTGGGTCGCATGTTGCACAAAATTGTTTTGGAGATAAAATCATATTTTAGTCGTAAAATTTGGTAGGTGACACATTTTTTTCAGTTTTTTTGATTTATAAAAAAACCGTTAAATGGATTTTTTTTCAAAAAATATACTTGGTTGATATCACGTTACAATATATTATATAAAATTTAATTCAAGTCTCTAGTGTTTTGGGTTCGTAAGATATTGAGGGTTAACCAAAATTTTCACCTTTTTTTCAAACTGCTTTGGTAAAAAAACCACCTGCGCAATTTTCTTGAGAGCCCTTTCTGCATCTTTCTGCCATATTATCTGTATAACAAAATTTATTTGAAGTCGATATCTCTTCTGGTTCTTGAGCTATGGACGACGAAAAAACGTCGCGAAAGTACGGACGTACGAACGTACGTACACACGCACGCACAGACATCTTTCTAAAAATCTTTTCTTTCGACTCTAGGGACCTTGAAACGTCGAGAAATGTCAAAATTTTGAATTTGACAAATCGGACCCATTATAATAACTTCCTATAGGAAGTTAAAAAAATGCAATACCCAGGAGTGATAGTACGCAAAAAAAATCAAAAAAACAAAATATATGACAGCGAATTCACGATACCTACAATACCTCTTTACCCTTTTTTATACCTACACTACAATGTGCAACCACAAAACTTGCCGAAAGTTGAACCAAAAATCAAATTCTGCGTATACGATTGACTACGTAACACCAAAATCACGAGTAAATGACCTTACATCATACCACATACTAGAAATAAAAAAATATTTCTAATAAAAGTCTTTTTTTTGTTGTATTTTCTGTTATTGTATACCGCAAGCAAAACAAAGAATACAAAAACTAAATGAGCCATGAGACCAACAACAAAAAAAAAATCTGAGAGAGGATGGGCGGGCGAAATTCTTTTGCAAAGAATTCTCTTCTTGAGCGCTGAGATGCAGTGGCATTCTTGGGAACTGGAAACTTCATTGTGTGCGTTTACAAAGAAATTTGTTGTTAAAAAATGCAAAATAGACCTCTTTTATAAAAATTAAATTAAATAAACAGTAGACGCAAGAACTTTTTACTTTTTTAAATAGAATAAACAAAATGCCAAAAAAAAATAAAAAAAATATTTTGTAATTATATAAGCTCCCGATCCCTCACAATTGCACCACAAATGTTGTTATATTGAAATGCATTTTTAATTATGTTGCGACAAATATTTTTTTTTTTCAAAATCGATAGTAAGAGTAATATATATGGACTTTTTAAAAAAAAAAAAAAATTAAAACAAAAAAAAAAAAAATCAGCTCGCCCCATGAATTCGCAAAAAATATTGGAAAAAAAAGAATGCATTTTGGATTTTTTGTCTAAAAAAGTTACTATAACTATTTTTAAAAAAAAAATTTAAAAGCAAATATCTGAACATATATTTAGAATTTGAAAAAAAGTTAAATTGACTTAGCTAGCTGTTATACTTTGGAAGTTTTATCAAATATTGCACCTATGCCACAATGCAAATTTGCCCTATTTTTCATAGTTTTCTACAATTTTTCTTGGAATAAATAAATAAATTAAAAAAAAAAAGAAAATCGATACTATTTATAAAAATTTATTGTTTTTTGGAAAAAAATATAAAAAAAATAAAAAATTATATTTTACACACTGCCCCATTGATTTTCGCAAGTAACTACCTGAATTTAATGATTTTTTAGTGATTCTAGTGCTGTTAAGGAACAAACAATTTTTTTTAATTTTTTATTCCTTTATTCATATTTAGCCCAATATATTTTTAATCAAAACCCGTTTATTTCATTTAAATATTTAAAAAAATGTGAACGCTACAAAGCTAAGCGCAAAGCACCAATCAATTTTTTTGCATGCGACATGCCCTTAAAGGTATAAAAAACCCTTTTAGTGTTTGCTAATTATAAAAAAAAAAAAAAAAATTGTGTAAGTATGTATCGAAACATTCATATCGTAGTCAACTAGCTTAATCTTCATCTTCAAGGTGTAAAGAGTACTACCAGTCTGCAGTTCTGCAAGAGACGCACCACGAAAATAAGGAATAGTGCTGAGAAATTCTTTAGGGGTGGCACCTAGTGGCTACGACCACATTAGCTTTTGCATTTTTTGGGAAGAGTACGATAACTCAAGCGACAAAGTTTGATGACGGATTTGTATAGAACAGTTAAAAACAAGCATTTTTTACTATAGGAGGGGGTCTATTTTATTTAAAAAAAATATGTACTCTAAATGGAAAAAAATAATTGTAATACTTTCAACTAAGTTTTATAAATTTCGTTAAATCAAGTCAAAACTATGCAAATTAAAATAGTCTGTTGAGATATTATATTTTTAAAAAATATTTATTTATCAGATCATCTCAGATGCCAACTAACTAACATTGAAAAACATTTTTGCTGTAAACTGTCATCAAATATGGTTAAACAAAGAACTTATAGTTTCTTAGACATTAATCACTTATAGGGAAAACAACATGTTCCTATCTGATTGTATTGAAATGCGACATAATATTTAATAGAGTATCGTGCTTATTATTATATTTTGGTTCACATTTTCTTATTACTAATCACGTGGGTTGATTGCATAGTTTTTGAAAAAAAATTGCTATAAACTCAAAATTTTGGCAAAAAAGGGTACAAAAAGGTTTAAAGTGTGATTTTTAAAACTTTAAGATTATTCACTATTGTTTTTAGAATGCATGGCTAGTATTTTCTTTTTTGATCAAAACTGAAAAGTACATGATTTTATGTCTTCTAGTTCTTGAGAAAATTACCAAAAAAATATTTTAATTAAATTATTTTTCCTTGCTTGAGTATTTACGTTGTCTTATTTTGATTGTAATAATCGAATATGGATTAAGATATACCGGGCATAAATTATTTTTTCTTAAATCTAGCTTATTTGAATACAAAAGAAACTTTGGCTAGAAGACTCTGTGATTGAAAGTGGCCAGAAATTGTTAATTTTTAACTTTACTATATTCAAAAGTGTGTAGTACGTATATTAAACTTTTTAGTTCAATAAAACGCTATAATTGTCTGAACAAGACGTATGTTGTATTATTTAAAGAAAACTTCAAATATATTAGCAAAAATGTAAAACATTGTTGTTTTTGTTTTAGATTTAAATGTAATACAAAGATTCATGTAAAATTATACATTCCAAAAATGTTCTTTTTTTGAATGTTATAATAATTGTTTTTTTTTTTCCCGAATTTAAAAACGATGACTATTTCCTAAAACTATTTTGATAACTACAAAACAGTGACTTAGTTCTAACAATTTTACTATAAGTTAAGTTTTTCAATTAAAAAAAAATGATAAAAGTGTGACAACACCTCAACATCACACATAAAATTACTATTTATTTCGGCGAGGTGAGTTTGGAAACGTCAACAAAAATTCTGATTTTTTAAATATTTCGATTAGCAGGATTCGTTTTTGTGTTTCTTTATTTTAAAAATTATATAATTAAGCTAAAATTGTTTTTTTGAAAACAACAGAATATACTAACAGTTTAATTCCCTTTCTTGATTGACTATTGCCCAAAGCAGTATTAATATTTTATTCTAACTTAAATCGGCTAAAAGAGTGTTCGCGCCTTTTGTGTAGTGATTTCTTTTCCAGATATTTATAGTAATACAATATAATTTATTAATATGGATAAGAAAAGCTCTGCCCGATGTGTAATGGGCTGTTCTTCATTCAGCCACACGTTCCGCGCTCCAATTGAAAAGTAAGTAGACACAATATAGTATCCTGATTTAAAATAATTTCTGCACCACATTGGAACTCACTTGGTCATGTTCTTATAAGTTTTTTAGATTTCTACAAAAAAGTGTGAATGCAGTGTTTTTACTCACACTTCAACGATTCCAGGAAGGTATAAACCATTCCTGTAGGTACATTATTGTGCCAAGGACACGACCGAATGAATTCCAATGTTTGCATTTTTAAACATTTTTCTTTTTAACATTCACACTTTAAACATTCACACTTTTTTGTAGAAATCTAAAAAACTTATAAGATCATGACCAAGTGAGTTCCAATGTTCGTATTTTGCTATCAAACATTTTTTCATAAATTTTTTGTTATTTGATAATTTATTTTATTTCTTTTTATAAATAGCAGGGAAATATGGCGGCAATGCCTGGGTGTCTCTGAGTTGTTGAAGGAGCATAGGGTTTGCGATCATCACTTTTCAAATGTGATGTTTTCAAACTGGAAACAAAATCGGCTGATTCGAACTGCAGTTCCGGACATTATGAATTTTCAAGAAGCTACCGAAATGGAACTTGAAATTCAAACACCAGGTATGTAAAAAATTAAAGCATAGTTATAATTTAAAAAACGGTTGGGTTGGAAGAAGTAGGTGCAGGTATTATATCCCAAGAAAATGAAATAGGGATTGAAGAAAATGTGGTAGTGCATGAAGAAGATGAAGTAGAAGAAGAAGAAGTAGAAGTGTTAGAAGAAGAAGTAGAAGAAGAAGAAGAAGAAGAAGAAGAAGAAGAAGAAGAAGTCAGAAAAGAAGAATTAGAAGAAGAAAAGGTAGAAGAAGAAAAAGTAGAGCAAGAAGAAGAAGAATATATGCAAACCGAAGAATGCATATTTATTTCGCGGGTAAGTGATGCATGCACCGAAACACCACATTTTTTGAGAAATGGAACTCCCAAAAAAGAGTCTTTAAGATTAAAATTAGAAATTGCTCAGAGCAATGTTATAGCTGTAGAACAGAGAAATAGGGAGCTTGAGGAAAAAATTAGGGAAAAAGAAAAATATATCACGTTACTAAAGGAACAGAACAGAAATTTAAAATTAGGTCATGAGGATTTAAACAAAAAAATTTAAGATGAATTAAAGGAAAGTTTGTCAGATGGTTTGTACACCATAGTTTGTAATTGTAGGAAAAATTCAAAAACTTCGCCAAAAGGCTTTAGATATTCCAATGAAATGAAACAATTGGCCCTCTCAATTAAATTTACTTCCTCAGTAACATATAGGTTGATGAGAGAAACGTTAGGATTGCCATCAGAAAAAACCCTTCATTCTTTTATTTCTCATTGGCCTAATCAACCAGGGAATATTGACTTTAATACAAAGAGCCTAGCCTAGAACTTAAAATGAGTCAGGTGACTAATGACTTGTTTAGATATTGTTCTATTTCCATGGACGAAATGTCTTTGAAGACGCATTTGGATTATTGTAGGAAACGCGATAAAATAATAGGATTTGAGGATTATGGATCTGAACAACACATAACCAATTGGTCTGCTAATAACGTCTTAGTAATTATGACCCAGGGTATTGCAAAAAGGTGGACGCACCCGATTGCATATTATTTTTTAAGATCCTCTTGTGCGTCAGTAATGCTAAAAATGCTGTTGTTAAAATCCATAAACGCCCTACAGAAGATTGGCTTTGTACCAATTCATCTGGTTTCTGACCAAGGGGCAAATTTTCGTGGACTTCACCGGGAGCTTGGTGTTACTGCAAAAAAGCCGAATTTTAAAGTCGAACAAGAAGGGAAAGAGAACAAAAAATTTTTTGCTTCTACGATGTCCCACATTTGGTTAAAAATGCAAGAAATTGCCTTTTAAAAAATGATATATCGTTCTTTGCTTCTGGCACATCGTCAACAGCCTCTTGGAATGATATTGTTACATTCTATAACATCGATTCCAAGATTATTCCGCGATGTGCACCCAAGCTTACTGTGAACATGTAAATCCGAGCACCTTTCAGCGAATGAAAGTTCGATTTGCTACCCAGATTTTTAGCCATACTTTAGGATCAGCACTTAGTGCTTTATATAACAGGCTCTGATAGTATGAAAGGGACTGCAGAATTGTTTTTTTTTTTCTTCAATGACTTATTTGATATTTTCAATTCTTCCACTCGTTCTTACGGAAACAAGTATCAATCAAAATTTTGTTGTGAAGAAGACCAACTTGGATTTCTGCAGGACGCAAAGAAATTATTGAAATCAATAAAAGTTATAGGTTCTGATGGCAAAAACCTTACAAGCTAATTTTCGTTTGTTAAGGGATGGCTGCGCAACATAGCATCCCTCATTTCTATGTGGGAGCAGCTAAAAACTCGCAATTTTAAATATGTACTTACTAGACATTTAAATCAGGATTGCTTCGAGCATTTTTTGGCAATGTTAGGAGCTCAGGGGGAAACAATAGGAGAGTTACAGCCTTTAGTTTTATTAGTATATTTCAACAGTTATGGGGATTGAAATATTTCATCTCTTACTCAAAAGATGCTGATACATCTTTTGCAGTCAATTCGACTGAGGGTATAGGTGCGGAAGATTTTTTAAAGGAAAATAGTTTTGAGTATATTTGTGGTTGGCTGTATCGCAAATGTTATGAAAAGCACACTTTGCGAAATCCCTTTGCCAATTTTTAATAATTCGGATTCCGCAGTGAACTTAGTTTTTACCAGCTTCTAGCAGTTCGATAACTGCAACCTTCTAGCTTCACTTCGTTCAATACGTTCGCGATCTAGAAGATCAGTTTTGCAATATATTTGGCACAATTGCACACGAAAACGAAGTTCTACAAAAACTACTTGATGGTTTAAATCCAAAGTATAGTTTTGTTTGCTGTAGCAACTTACCGCAAAACTTTTATTTCAAATTTTATGTTAGAATTCTTTTTTAGCTCAAATTTTGGAATAGGGATTTTAGCAAGCCAAATTTTAGGAATAAGGTATTGTGTGTTACACACCTTTAAACACACAATAGTACAATTTTCCGCAAAGGTATTTTACTTTTAACAGGTGTTAGAGTTAGCATTTTTTGTAAGATCAGAATACCTAGGTATAGAAATAATTCTATAGAAAGAGATTGTTTTTTATTCCATAGGAAGGGATTGTTTTTAATTCCATTGAAACAAATTTAAATTATTGTTTATATTCCAGGATGGGTGCCTATGAACAAAACTCAAAGGCACTAATTGATGTTTTTCTTTTTCAGCTACTGACGATTTGACTTCTGCCGTTCAGTTAATCTTTCCATTATTAGTAATGATTCGTCGTGGCGTACCTAGTTTTGAAGTGAAGATTTAATTTTTTCAAAATTGTATGTAATTGGGTATAATTTTTGTTTTTAAAATTCAATTCCATTATAGATTATAGGTTTTAAAATGTATATTACAGCTAGGTTCCCAAATCGAGAGAAATTAAATCTAAGTATAAATTGAAAATAAAGTGAAATTGTTTTCAAGGTTTTATGATTATATGAAATTGTATATTAAAAAACATTTTGATTGACTGTTATAAATTGTATAATTTATTTTGTTTCCTTCTTTTAATTGTTTTAATTTTGTTTAGTTCTTTTAATAAAATAAACAAACAAATTATGAGTATTGTATTCATTTCTACAGTTTTGCAATTTCGAAGTTTAAAAGCAAAAGTATGATGTAAATAAAATAACAACAACATAATAGAAAAACCTCCAATAATCAAATTATTAAAACAACAACAACAATAAACAGCAATCGACGTCAAACAGAAATCTTATTAAACAACCAAAATAACAAAGAGCTTCATACGCCAGGGTCCCCAGATTGAGGGTAAAAGCGCCACTTTTGCTGATTTTATATTGAAAAAGGGGAAATTTCGGGACAAGCTTAAAAAGGGGGAAACAATTTATAAAAGGGGATAAAACACAAAATATTTTAAATACATTTGCTCATTAAAATTAAATATTAAAACGTAATTTCATTATATTAAATTGCATTCAAAAAGAAAAACTCCAATCGTAAATTTCCCATTTAAATTTGAATCTAAAAATAGTCCATGTAAGGCCCCAATCACAATTTTGAGTTTCTGAACGCTTTCTTTCGTTTTGACGTTTATCCATATAACAGAATACATCGTTTTCATTTTCATCTCTTTCATTGAAAAATTTGAAACAAGGGGTAGTAAAATGGGTAATTTAATAATTTTTCTTAATATCTACTTACATATACATATATCCTTACATGCGCTTATTATTTATTTTTGTAGATAAAAGAAGAAGAGTATGCTTTTCAAATTCAAGTTCAAGAGAAGAAGAAATAAAAGCAAAAGCAAAAAATAAATACTTAAAGCAATGGGAATTATTGCCCGAATTCAGGGGCTGGCTATGCCAGGAGGAAAAAGAATCTGCAGCATCAACATCAGCTGTTCGGGCATTTTGCAAAGTGTGCAAAAGTCGCCTAAAAATCCGAGCTACAAAAACACGCCTACATACCTACAACTTTTTTATTTGTAATGAAGATGTTACGTTTTTGTTTTTGTTTGGAAAAAAATACTATATACCTACCTCTGTACAAATATTACTAATGTATAATATTACTAATTACATATTTAAATAAAAACTGTTTAGAAACAAATAATTTTAATTTTTTTATCTATGCGAGTATATAATGAACATTTTATTTAGGGGAAAAAAAGGGGAATTTTTTTGCAGATTAGGGGAAAAAAAATTGTGTTTGATGATAAATACAGGGGAAAAGGCTATGAAAGTCTGGGTATGAATCATACCTGCATTAGAGCCACGATAGAACATCAACGTCACACCGAGGCTCCAATAGAAAAAGTAAATGCAGTCAGTCGACTATACGCCCGATGATGGAAGATATAGTTCCGAAACGCGTCGCGTTATAAATAAATAAAATAATAACAAAAGTTGTGAAATTTATTGTTTTAAAATAAAACAAAATAATAATAATAAAATTTAATTTTCGTTTTATTTTTCATTTCTAAATTAATTGCACCACAACCGGAGACAACCACACCATGTATCTAAATAATAATAATAATAATGAGTTTCTAGTTATAAAACAATATTAGCATTTCCACACTACATATGAGGCATGCTTTTCAGTGCGTTAACCGATTTTTTGATAAGGTGTTCGGTTTCCCCGGTAGGCCTATTGCACCATGCTTAAAGAAATAAATATTAATACATTTTATAAATACTAGAATTAAAAGGTAATAAAAACAATAAATAAATAAAATACTACTTAATATCTAATATATCACAGGTCGAAAAATTATAAATGCATTATTGTGAGCATTTTGTTCCTGAAATTAGGTGCCTTAATTCCTAAATTTATTAGTCTTATAACAAAATGTATTCTAACTCTAATAAAAAATCTAAGAAGAAAATTTGGGTCAAAGTTTTCGCAGCAAGAAGCAACGAGGTCCCAGTTGTGGAATTTTTTTGAGACGAAAAATACAAACTATCCGACTGGACGGAATCTGAATCTATTGGTAACTCATAAGGACAAGTATGATTTTGAAAGCATTTTCCATATAGTCAGCCACAAACATAAACAAAACTGTTTTCATTAATGAACTCATCTCCACTTATGTCGTTAGATAACACAATCCTCGAAATGCTATCTGGAGCATCATCTTGCTCATATTGCAACCAATCTATATCTCCTCTTAAATTTGTACTCGAACTAAATATTTCATTTAAACTACTGTCCTCTTCTACACTTCAATTGCCCCTTCTAACAATTTTAAGGTATTGAATACTGACAACTAGGTCGGGAATTATTTTCATTAGCGCACCTTATCTTACCGAAAAAAATTTCGAAACAATTCTGATTCAAATGCCGAGTGAGTAAAAACTCAAAACCGGATGAGGTAAGATGTTCCCAAAGTGAGCGAAGGGATTGAATATTAAGAATCCAGCCTTTTATAAAGGAAAACTTATTGGTCACATCTTTGCCGCCTAAATCATTGCTAATTACACCAATGGATTTAAGAAGAGAATCGGCAAACCTCAGAAATTCTTTTTGATTATCACTACCTGTAAATCCTGCCTGCTTCTCTTGTTGCGCTGTTTTTATGGAAGAATTAAAGAGGTCAAAAAGATCTCCGAAAAATAAAACAAGTTCTGAAGTGTAAAGCATTTTTGAGTAACATGACCAAACTTTGAAAGGGTTTTAAATCCCGCATGAACTGTGTTGCTAAAAACCTGCGTTGCAAGACCAACTTTCATTTTTTGCAAATTATTTGGCCCTATATGGTCTTGAGTCAACCTGGGACATAATTGGTATTCATTTGCACAATCGACATCGTACAAATAGATTATATTGTTCCATGATGCTCTCTCCTGTTATGCTAAAAGTTTCGAGCACTCTTTAGTAGATGCGGGACATCATAAAAAAAGAATATCTTGCAACAGTTGACTTCAAAATACGGCTTTTCGGGGCTGATGTCTAGCACCCTGGCCAAGCCTCTGAAGTTCGACCCTTGGTCGCAAACAAATTGCACAGGACATAAATTATTGTCTTGCAACGCATTAATAGCTTTGAACAATGGACGGAGGACAACTATTCCTAACAAAGTAATACGCAAGAGGATGTTTCCATCTCTTTGCTATACATTGGACCATGATAACTAAAACACTACTTGCTGGGAAGGCTGAACGAGATTCGTCATTGCCAAAATCTTCTAAACCTACAACTAAATTGCTTTTCCTATTGTAGTCAAAATGAGTTTTTAGGGACATTTCGTCAGCTGAATTGGAACAATGTTTGTAAATATCTGGAAGCTGACTCTCACTCATTTTAAGCCCTAAGCGTTTAACGTTGAAATCTATATTACTTGGAGTTTTAGGCCAGGTTGAAATAAAATCCCTAAGAGTTGTTTCGGATGGAAGATCCAACAACGGCTTCAAGAACCTATGTACAACAGGAGAAATAAAAAGAATTGAAAGCGCCAGCATTTAAGACTCTGCACTATACCTACGTCCCTGAGGAGGCCTATCAAAATTTCTAACACTATTATCTACTATTATTCTTATATCTACTGGCAACTTTTCTGAATCTAAACGCAAAAATTCGCCTTTTTCCTTTAATTTTTCTATTTCTATTTATAGGGACAAAAGCTCACAATCTTTAGAGCGGATTGTGTTTTCATGCTCTACTTGCATTTCTACAATTTTTTGTTTAAGCTCTAAATTTTTTTTCCACAAGTTTACCTTTTTTGTGGTGTTGTTTCTTAACGCGGAGCATGTCTGCGTTGAAAAATCTTGAGTGCCAAAGGATACGGTATTGTATCCAATATCTTCGACACCAAAAATTTCTTCCGGGACAGGAGCAGAACAATTTTGGGCAACAGAATATGGCACAGCCCACACAGGTAGACTCTTTGCTTTGTCTTTAAAATGCTTATTGCATACTCTGTGGGACTTTTTCAACTGTGCCAGATTAAGATTAGCCCTCAAAATTTCTCTACTGGGGTTTTAAAAAATACAAATTAAAAAAGGAAATATCCAAATGTGAAATAAAAAAAATGTATGAATTTAAATTTTAAATGTTATTTAAACCCGATTTATTAAGCAAAAGGCTTGTTTTTTGTTTCTTAAAAGTACTTTAAAATTATTGTGGCTTATCACTACTTTTTGTAAAAATAATTAAGCCCTAGAGTCTTAAAAATTAGGAACTTCATTTCTTAAATTATTTTACATTGATTTTTTGTATTAAAACTATTAAACTATGCTTAAGTGAAATAATAAAAGACTTAATGTAACTATTACTACGACTTATTTACTATCCTGTACCGTCTACCAAGGGAAAAAAATGAGCAGGGATACACGAAAACTGTATATGCAAAAAATTAAAAAAAAAAAAAAAAAAAAAGGGTTATAAAAAATAATTCTTTTAATATAAATTATGAGGTGATTTCACCCTAATATCGATGAAAAAAAAAAACAATATAATAAATATATAATGATTTACCTTGCATCGACCTGCGGGCATCTATGAAGAGAATGGTAGCCAAGACACTTCAGGTCACACATTCTCTTCGATGTGGGTTGAGGTAGTAGGTTGGTTGGTGTTAAAAAAATTGAAAAAATTGAAAAAATTGTCATTTTTACTTTTATTTTCTGTTTTATGTTTGTCAAAAATAATAATTTTGAAGCGTTGTTGTTGTACGCAACAGAGTATGTGTGTGTAAGTGCACAGCCGATAGTTTGAGCACGAAAATGTTCCAGAGCCAGGCGACCGAAGGAGTTCAGCCTGTCTACTGGTTCGAAGAAAGAACCACAAATGGGGATCTCTAGTTCAAAAACTTTATCAGAGCCAAGCGACCAAAAGAGTTCACCTTGTCTACTGACTAATAACGAAAATTTGGGAAGAAAGCAAACTTTGAAAGAGAAAAGCAACTCCAACTAACGTTGTATGTTTACTCAACAACTTTATTCCAACGAATGCTTGGTGTTATAATTTATGCTTCGCCTTTTATACTCTTTGCTGGAGTCTTTTACTGTTACAATTTTATTTACAGTGGTGTTAAAAAAAATTATACTACGTTACATACATTGGTGTGCAAAAAAAAATTATTATGCATGTTACAAAATTATTAATGCTGTTTAAAAAAATAAATGTAAGGATGTTGATGTAAGATTGGTGTTACAATTTATTTAAACAAAACTTAAAAACCTCTTAACTCCTTTGGGAGCTACACTCAAATCCACAACTTGTCCAATCCGAACGCCCCAACAAACCATGTTGACCGGGTTTTCGTTTCACCATCTCTGACCCTAATATCATACGAAAGAAGCTAAAGCGAGTGCAGGAACAGACACTTTAAGTGGCCCTTGTGACTGTCGGTTAGATGAACGTGTTGTCGAGTGTCCTGTTGGCTGTAGTTGGTTACAGTATGTACATACGCCAGTGCTAAGTTTCGTCGTGTGTTGTCGTCCTGTTCCCGTCCCTATAACAACCACACCATACAATTCAGTCGATGATTGTGATAAAGTGTCGCAGTATAGTTGTAGTACAGGTCGAGAAATGCAATTCGCTTGGCGACAAGTTTGAGGTTCATTATAAAATATCATCATGGTCGTCTACGATCACGTATACGAAAGTGGTCATTTCCCTATCACCAGGACTATCTTCCTATATAAAAATATAACACCTACATATAAAATTGCAAAACAGTAAATGTGTCCAACAAACTGGAATTCAGTAGAAAAATATTTAGATTTTAAGTTGGTGGAGCAAGATTTCAATGAGATTTTGTTAAGATATGTAGAGAAGATGTTAAATTTGGTGAGAAGATGTTAATTTGCAGATGAAAGCAAATTTAAAAAAGAAAAGAATGGGTTATACAATTAGGAAAATTATACTTGTTAACAGACAATCAATAAACAAAACTGAATATTAATGACTGTATATTTAACAAGACTAACCTGAAAATAAATATAAAAGTTCTTTTGTTATTATTTCTATTTTGATCTGTAAAATATCACTTTTGTTTTCATTAATTTTCACTTTCATTAATTTCATTGAATTCGCAAAAGTTCTAGGGTGCGCCTATACTTTCTGCATGATTTTTTCTGTTTTTAGCGAAACTTTTCATAAAAATCATAGAATTTGTTTGCCAAAAGCAGTCAAATAATATTTTTAGCACAGTTTTCACTAAAAATAAGTTGCAAAATTAATTTTTTTTAAATATTGCATTCATTTTTCAATTTTTGAATTCAACGGATCTCTTTTTTGAACGGCTGAGTTCACCTCATAGTTTTTCCCCCGCGGTCGAGCAATGTGGGCACAAATTCCATAACAACTACATTCATAATGGTTTGGTCCAAAAAGAAAAACACGGGACCACTAACACATGCTTATCCTTATGGACAAAATCCTCCCAATTTAGCTTGTAGGCCGAAAGAGAGAAAACACATTATGTCGGGGCTCTAGATAATATATTTCCTCTATGTGCACGAGTGCGAAAGAAGATTCGTTCCATAGAATTATTTACGCTCTGAAGAACAGGAGGACTCATGACACTATCCGGTAGCGTCGAATTAACATCAAATTGTGCTGCAAGCAAATTGGTTCTCTCAATCGAGCTTAAATAGGGAGTGTCATTGTGGACGAGCATTGGAACCGAGGATGACGTGGTGTTTCGTACGTTTTTTACAAATGACCAGACATTTTTACTACCTTTGGGACATTGTAGTATTTTTTGCCTTAATTTCTGATCATGCAAAAATTTGGTTCGTCGAATATGACCATTACAGGTCTTGTTTAAACTTATTCCGGTTTTTCTCAGTCGGGATGACTCTATAACAACGGAAACTTACATCTCTGAACCTAATAACCTCTTTACAGCTCGAATCAAACCATGAGTTCTCTTTGGGTTTGATAGATTTTATCCCGAATAGGGAATCCACAAAGAATTAAATTTCCATATCTGCGCTGGAATCCACGTCCCTATCGAGGAAGCATAGTGACAAGTTAAATTTCCTGAAGAATTCATTTAGACCGTCCCACTGTGGGGCTGTGGCATTGGCGAGAGCGGCGAGAATTCATTTTTCTTATGTGTGACAAACTTCAATAAAAATAACTGTTATATTAACTGATAATATGCTTCACATGATATAGGATTTTTTTTGTTCAATTAGCTGTTTAGCTTAATAGTGATCGGTGCTAAATTCATCAAAATAAGTTGCATTTATTATTAAAGTGAAAATTAATTGTGTATACAATTTTTTTGCAAAGATTTTTTTGAATAGCATTAGTTTTTACTCGATTATCAAATAAAATAAAAAAGAAAATGTAACATTTAGTTCGATTTAAATTTGATCTTAAATCTAAGTGGAAGATAAGCCACAGTACGAGCACAGTGTTTGATAACAAGGAATCACATTGGCTTCATCAAAACGTTAAATTTAAAATGTATTCATTACCTCCTAAGCGCCCTCAGACTAGTTTTGGTTTTTTTTGAGTAAGCGAAGATAACGCGAAAGAGTAGCTGATCTTCGAGATAAATCTGCAGAAGAACTTGTTTTCGCCGCTCAAATGAATTTTAGAGCTGCAGGTGACAAAAAACTGCAGAATTTCTGGAACAAACCGTGTGTCCACCTACCACCTCAAAAAGTTCGACAGTTATGCTCACTCCTAGTCAAGCCTTTTCCATGCTAATAGAAGCACAACTATCCCGTGATCAATACGACACGATCAGAAATTATGTCACGCATGATGTTTTGCCTTCTTATAAAGCTGTTCAAAAAGAAAAAAGAAATTGCTATCCAGAATATCTTACTGTGAATGAAGTAACAGCTGAAGCTTCAATCCAAAGCTTGCTTAATCACATTGTTGATAAAATTTCTGCATCACAAAAAGATGTTTTTAATAATGCGAGCTGTAATGAACTTTCATTCTATTCTAAAGTGCGTTTTGATGGTAGCTCCGGGCATAGTGAATACCACCAAAGGTTTACAAACACAACTGATGCAGATGACAAGTTTGTATTTATAACTTCTTTGGTACCACTAAAGTTATCGAGCACATCAAACGTTTTTTGGAAAAATCCTTGCCCTTCTTCTCCTAAGTACTGCAGGCCCATAAAAATAACTTTCGAAAAGGAAATATTTAGATACATTAATCAACAGAGAGAACTCATCTATTCAATTGCAGTTAAATGAACTCGTACCAAAAAAAGTTATTATTGAAAATAGAGAGTATATTGTCAAACACCCGTTGATACTTTCAATGGTTGATGGCAAACTATGTAATAGTCTGAGTGGTGTTCGCTCTGCTCAGAGATGTTATCTTTGTGAGGCAACATCTAAGGAGTTTAATAAGTTTGAAAAAATGGTATCACTTGCCATCTCACTTGGTTCGACCTCACGTTTCGTTTGACAATCGTAAAAGAACGTAATGTGACTCCAAACGGAAGCTCTAGTTCAATTTTTTGAACATTTCCTTCGTCTGACAGCTCAACAGCTGAAAAAAAATTTCAACAAACAAAATATTTGCTTTTGGTGGGATTCCCATTTTGTAATTAGAAGAATATAAAAGGTATGTTATTGAATGAAATATAAAATGTTTAATTTTTTTTTTAAATAAAAAATGAGTTTTGAAGAACTACTCATTGAATTGGTAAGGGTAGGAATGTCTTTACAACACTTGGTCTAAAACATATAAAAATGTATCAAAAAGAAATGCTGCATGGGAAGAGATTAGCCAAACTTTAAACAGACCAGGAAATTGCTTGATGTAATACAAACTTTAGATAATACCCCTCGTTTATTTGTGCAGTTGGCGAGTGCAAGCAGCGGTGGAAGAGCCTTCGGGACCGGTTCGTACGGGAGAAGCGCTCGATGGAACAACCGTCCGGGAGTGGAGCTGCAGTGGGAGCCAGCTTTGATTTTTTTCAATTACTGAAGTTCCTGATCCCATTCTTAACAACATGAAGGTTTAAGACCACAATATTTGTTATTTTATAGTGTTAGATAATGTTTGTATGTGTTGTTGCAGGCAATTAGGGAACTACCAGCAAACTGCTACAGTTGAGTTCGCTGCAGAGTTGCCGTCGCCAATCAGCAGAGAGGATTTCAATTTTGGAAATGATGTCGTTGCCATGATCACTCCAAAGAGAAGGGCCGAAGAGGATTTTAAATCCTTTCTTGAAGGGTTGAATGCGACCGTCTCAGCCCATTTGTGCTCAGCAACTGCTCCTGCGCACGATTTGGACGAGGAGTTCATGCTAAACATGGCAAAGCGCATGAAACCGCTGAGTGAAGCAGTGCGTATGCGTCTGCACTCCAAAATATTATCCGATATCAAGAAGGAATTGCTAAAGCAGCTGGAATGATGTTTTTTTGTTTTTGTTATGTTATTTTATTTATTTATGTTGTTATTTACTGTTTAACTTTAACTTTGTTTTTTTGTTGTTTGAATTGTTAAATTGTTGTAATTAAATTATCATTTTTGTTATTTGTACGTACCATAGTTCCTAATAATAATAATAATAAAAAGACTGAATAAAATGTTAAGCATTCAAAGATCTTGATTTTTATTTGAATTGCATTTCGTAAGTGGTCCTACTTCCCTTCGCCAGAGACCTTCGATGAGGACATCGTTTTCATCGTAGCGATCGACAAAGTCTGGAGTTATTTATGCTGAATCGTTTAGCTTGACAAAATTATGCAGCACTGCACTGGCCTTTACGATTTTGTCTGCATTTGTAGGCAACATATTAAGTGTTGTACTTAAAATTTTCCACTTCGGAACTTGTATTCCAAAGGCATTCTCAATAATTCTTCGAGCTCGAGAAAGCCTTTAATTAAAGTTACGTTTTTCAATCGTGAGTAGTTTTCCAGGGTATGGCCGCATCAAATATGGTTTCAAGGGAAAAGCTGAATCACCTACCATGTAATGGTTGCAGGTATAATTGGAGTTCGGAAGTCGACTGGGAGCAGGGAAGTTTATTCGGCGAGTTAAAACTCTTCTACCAAAAGATGAGTCTGCAAACACTCCACTATCACTTTGACTTCCGTACGCACCGATGTCAACTGCGACAAAAGTTTAATTGGCGTCGCAAGTGGCCAGAAGAACTATCGAATGGTGTCCCTTATAATTGTAGTATTCCGAACCTGTGGGCACTGAATATTGATGAGTTTGGCATCAATAGCTCCAACACAATTGGGTAAATTTCACAAAGTTTGGAATTCATGAGAAATGCGCTTGAAATCACTGTCTGTTGGTGGTGATATATAGAAGGACATAAGGCAGGTCCAAAGAATATCGGCTGTTTCGTAAATGATGTTTGCAACTGTAGAATATCCCATACGAAACATCCACGCGAGGACTTGCTTTGGTACTCCTTGTGACAAATACCTTAAAGAAAAATGTTGTAAGCAAAGAAATAAACATTTTCACTTGAATAACTTACAACAAAGTTAAGAAAAGTCGTGCACTTGGTTCAATAGGTTTTCTCCAACTAGTCTTCTCCAGATGTGGTTCAATAAGAGCGCGGAGTATCTCAAATGCGTTAGGAGACATCCTTGTTATTTTCAAGAAGTGCTCTGGGTCTTTATCCTTCATTTGGTTAAAGTTCAGAGCATAGAACCCTTCCTCATCTCTCCGCAGATTGAGCTTCCGGACCCACCAACATCTCTCAGTCTGCTCTTCTTCTTGCTCTATGAGCTCAACATACCCACGATAAGCTGTGTAAGCTGCTTCCGCGATAATTTTAATTTTTTCGATTTCAAAATTCATATTTTTTACTGCACGACAAACCAAAACAAACTTTTGAGAAAAAATAACAACTGCTAATGACAGAATTGTCATTTTTAAAATATCATAATAGAAATGTAATTCAAAGCAACCTCGAAGCATGCCCAACGTAACGCAGACGCAGCCGAAGCTGAAGCGTGTTTGTGATAAATTCAATTGCTTTATTTGGATGAATTTTAGCAAAGTTCCGGAATGGAACGATATCCAAAATTAAATTGGTTGACCAATTTTGGAATTTAAAAACGTTGTTGGAAAAGAAATAAAAAATATAAATTTTATAAACACACCTATTCACTAGAAATGGGTAAATTATTTTGAAAAATTGTGCAATCTTGAATTATATAATGAACTTTTGATGACAGTTTATATTCGCGATATCTGCTCATAATGCTAACATTGAGAGCATATTTTCATTAATAAACAGTCAACGGACTGAGGAACGCAATAGATTAAAAATAGAAAACGTCAAAGCAATTCTATTTTGTAAACATAATTTTAAAAATATGTCATGTACTGAGTTTTATAATTATATTTTGAAAATCCCGAAACTTTAAATAAAATAAGGTCTAATGAAAAATCCAACCAAAATTGAAGTTTAAAATCATAAGAAAGAAATATATACATATATATAGACAGGGGCAACAGTTATTAATGCAGCTCAATGCTGTCGAACGTACTGCAAAAGCAATATTTGTATTGCTTTAGCTTGGTACGTACTGCTGCCGTAATGCACACTTTTTGTTTGTACTGCATTTTCATTGTTGATTTATAAAATCAATCAAATTGTTATAATTTGAAATTATGTTATTGCAAGTACCTACAGTGGGGTACGTTGCAATAAAAATGGGAACCAGGAATTTTTTTTAACAAACCGAAGAAGAAAATTCCAAAACTCTTATGATGAGTGAAGCAAATAAAACAAAAATAAAACCAACGTTTGATTGTCTTTAAAATGTATTACTTTGGGAAACCGTGGGATTGAAGATCCCTGGACTAAAACCCAAAATGTTATCAAAATAAAACTGAAAACTACAAAAATTGAAATAATAAAAAAAGCAAATTAAAAAAAAAAACGAAAATGGGCTTTTAACACCGGACGCGTACCGAACAAAAGAACAAATAACAAAACAAAAATAGTTACTTATCTTTTGTATTATTATTTTTCTATTTAACTCCTTTCAAAATCCTCACACCTCGATCCTCAATTTCTTTCCTTTTTTTTATTAAATCCCTCGATCTTTTAATTTCTCTTCCTCATTCTCGACTTTTTTTTCCTTAGCACAATTCTCGAATACTTTTTCTCTCTATTCGCGCGAGATTCGAGGTGTGAAATTCGTACCAAACATGAAATTAAGCGACTTTAAAATCGCGGCGTTAAAAACCCATTTTTAAAATAAACGAATAAATGTTAATTGTTAAATCTACGTTAAGAATTACAAATGTTGATTTAAAAAAAAAATGTTGTTATTGTTGTTGTTGTTTAAGTCGGGTCCGCCTGACCACATACTTCTTCGGCTCATCCACCGGCATTTTCGACCTTGTCGAAAGAATTCATTCTCGTACTCTATCACCTGCTTTTGTTGCTTTTGCAAAATAAAGGCTAGGTACACCTGTGGTTGATGAGACCATGGCTGCCCTCAACTTTGCCGATATTTTGCAGCCACAACTGGGAAAAAGAAAACAGCCAAAGGCTGGTTTTTGTTGCGGTAAAATGTACCGTAACATTTACTTTGGGGGCTAAACAGGTGAAGTTATGCAAAATATAAAAAAAGTTATTTATTATGTTTTATTAGAGTCTTTTGGTCTTTTTGTTTTTTGGAATGCGAATAAATAAAAAACTTTATTCCATTCTTTTACCCAACGTTTCGTAAGAATTCCTTACTTCTTCAGGGGATTTTTTTGTTCTATATTCAATACTTGTATTAAATCACATTATAATTGTTAAAAACTCCGTATTGCATCCTCCCGACAGCACTGACACAAATTTAAAATAAATAACAAATACAATATAAAATAAAACAGGCAAAACAAATTATTAAACTAGACGAGAAAGACATTTATATCACAGCTTAATTTTCAGGTACTTGATGTTAAAGTCATCATATATAAAAAAAAGTGTAGAGATTTAGGTATATCGATTGCCCTGCAAATAATTGTTCCAAAAAATAACTACCCCGCTTATACAATTGTTTCTAAATTCAATTAAAAAAGAATGATGAACGGAGGGCTCTTTTACATCAAAGTATGATAAGTATGGATTTGAAGACTATTGAAGCGTTGTCTTTAATGTAAAAACGCATTGAATGCTTCAATGTTTTCCTTTTTAAAACATTTGTTGGGTCCATTTAATGCTTTCCGCATAGCAGCGCAAGTGCAGAGCGCATATTTTCGCAAGTAACTTTGATAAAATATACAAAAAGAAACTCCTTACTGACATCCACAGTCAATTCAATTTTAATGGCAGAAAAATTAATAAGTTTAAAAATTCACAAATATTAATTGAAATTTACTGCGATATTTTTATTAATTTATTTTTGTATAATAGTTATATTTATTTTTATTATAAAAAAAATCCTATTTTATTAAAAGTGAAATTAATAAAAATATTTATGTTAAAATAAGACTAAGAAATTAAACATATAAAGTAGATATGTATATACATATGTAAGTAGATTTGTTTTTATAAAGAAAAATAAATATAAATATGAGTTAAAAAAAAAAAATGTATCCGTATTGCTTTTGACTTTTATAAAACGACAGCACTGATGCAGCTCCGACCATAACTTATTTTTATTAAATATAAACAATATCGTCGTACGCTTGTCAGTAATTGTCATCCATTTTTCTTGATTTGCATATTTATCGGGATATTATGAAACAGAAGTTTTTAGTTTGCTTCGTTCTTCATAATCTTCACAATTATTATTATAATAACTAATAATAAATCATTGTCATCTTCTTTTCATTTCTAATTTATTTTGTTATATACTGCTCTCATCATTTACAGCACCCGTATCTATATATTCTGTTTTTAAAATTTCAACTTCGTAAAATACTTTTAAATTGTCTTCAATTTGCTGTCGGTCGAAGATTTTAAGATAAACACGGCACTATTTCTGCTCCTGTTTGTAGAAGACATGAAAAATCAAATGCTCTCACGAACGGGCTAACTTACGTTTCTTTGTGGATTTCTAAGTTTTTTGTCATAACTGTTGGTAGTCTTATTCAATGTGTTGTCTATAATGGGCCAATATCTTTTACAATGATATTTCACTTTCTTTTAGTGATTTTTTTACTTCATCAGCTGGTTTTTGTGCTTTCCGTTCGGTTTGAGCTTTTTGTCTAGTTAGTAATATTAATTTATGGAGAGGAAATTGTATCACGTCGTTTGTAACGTCGAGGTTGATGCTCATTCATTCCGAAAGTCAATTATCGTCAGACTAATTTCACAATTTTATGGATTAAGATTTAAGTCAATGTAATCAAATTTTTAAGATGAAACTCGATATCCCCGCCAATTCTCGAAATACGTATATCTCTTAAAAGCGCTGACTGAACTTAAGTTTTTAATAAGAAGACGCTACAACATACCCGCAATATAAAAAAATATTAAGAGTTTTACTTTTTCCGTGGTGCCAGCAATGCAGCTTCATTGGCATTATTTTCAGTATCTTTATAGATTTTCCTGCTCCATATCTCGTCTTTTATCTTAGCATCTTGTCAATAAATGTTGAATTACCTATGTTCATACGCTTAATCAAATTTTTGAGACTACGCGCCTGCACTTACCAACTTCTACGTGATTTTCTGATATGAACTTCACGTATAGTTTGGTATTCTTTTTTAAGTGAACTGAAGCGATATATTAAAAACAACGTGGAATGCGATACAGTTTCATAGCGTGAAGTAAAATTTTCATTTAATCGTGAATTAGAACAAAATCATTGAATAGTATGTTTATACCTATAACATTACGTCGATAAAGCTTTCATCTCATGGTTGTTTGAAATGAAATTTCATGTAAATCCATTTAATAATATAAAATTATTATTTTTAAATTGAGATTTATAATACAGGTGTACCTACTTACTTCGGTCATAGTGTTATATGTCTTCTTTTTAAAATATACCTTCCTATATTGATAGGGTATTCTCTTCTTTTAATAATACCTACTTACTGTTAGAGCTTCACATCTGAGCACAATCTATAGTCACCGAGAAACAAACATGCATCCAACGGGTCCCCCTCACACATAATCACCAAGTGCAAATTCTACTTGCACAATAACCATGAGCAGATCAACGTCGGCACAGGGCGCCGCACAGTGGTAAAAGTGGAATTTATAGGTGGACATTGCTTCTAAGCTCTAGAAATACTATTGGTTTTGGTTTCTGATATGTTTGCAAGTTACTCGAAATATGTTTTGCAGATTATAATACTAGGACGTTTTGGGGCAACCGTGTCGTAGCCCTTTATTTACTGTCCGATATGCTTATACTATAGGTAAACAAAAAATAAATAAAATAAATAATAAAACAAATGTGATAATTATTAACTTCCCATAGGAAGTTATTGTAATGGGTCCGATTTGTCAAATTGAAAATTTTGACATTTCTCGACGTTTCAAGGTCCCTAGAGTCGAAATAAAAGATTTTTAGAAAGATGTCTGTGCGTGCGTGTGTACGTACGTTTGTACGTCCGTACGTCCGTACGTTCGCGACGTTTTTTTCGTCGTCCATAGCTCAAGAACCAGAAGAGATATCGACTTCAAATAAATTTTGTTATACAGATAATAAGGCAGAAAGATGCAGAAAGGGCTCTCAAGAAAATTGCGTTGGTGGTTTTTTTACCATAGCAGTTTGAAAAAGAGGTGAAAATTTTGGTTAACCCTAAATATCTTACGAACCAAAAACGCTAGAGACTTGAATTAAAATTTATATAATATATTGTAACGTGATACAAAACAGGTATATTTTTTGAAAAAAATCAATATAACGGTTTTTTTTATAGATCAAAAAAACTAAAAAAAAAAATTTGTAACCTCCAAAATTCTACGACTGAAATATGATTTCATCTCTAAAACAGTTTTGTGCAACGACGAATAATGTTTTTGACATCTGATAAAATTTTGAGAAAAATCTAATTGACAGTTTTTTTTACAAAAAATAAAAACCTAAAAAAAAATGTAAAAAAAGTTGGTAAAAATTGATTTTCGACTCAAATATCTTTTCAAAACTTTGAGATATTGGCTTTAATTTACTTTTATCTTTCAAAACATCTTGTTGTCAACATTCAGTTAAAGTTTGAAAAAAATCGATTTGACAGTTTTTGTACAAAAAATTAAAAACCGAAAAAAAAATTAACAAAAGTTCGTAAAAAATGATTTTCGACTCAAATATCTTTTAAAAGCCTTGAAATAATAGGTTTTAACTAATTTTTTCTTATAAGAAATATTGTTTTAAACATTAGGACAAATTTTGAGAAAAATCTAATTGACAGTTTTTTTTACAAAAAATAAAAACCTAGAAAAAAATTTATAAAAGTTGGTAAAAATTGATTTTCAACTCAAATATCTTTTCAAAACTTTGAGATATTGGCTTTAATTTACTTTTATCTTTCAAAACATCTTGTTGTCAACATTCAGTTAAAGTTTGAAAAAAATCGATTTGATAGTTTTTGTACAAAAAATTAAAAACCGAAAAAAAATTAACAAAAGTTCGTAAAAAATGATTTTCGACTCAAATATCTCTTCAAAAATTTTAAATATTTTCTTCAAACTAATTTAATCTTATAAGAAATATTGTTTTCAACATTTGGTTAAATTTTTAAAAAATTCGAATAGACAGTTTTTTAAAAAAAAATAAAACTCTAAAAAATAACAATACCTACTAAAACTTGGTAAAAATTTACTTTCGGCGCAAATAGCTTTTCAAAAATTAAAAAAATTGGCTTCAAACTTATTTTATTTCACGGAAAATATTGTTTTCAATATTCAGTAATTTGTATATAAAAATCCAACAGTCCGTTTTTTCATTAAAAAAAATCTACAAAAAATAGTACGCAAATTTGGTAAAAATTGATACGAGTACATATAGACAAACTTTGAAGCAAGACAAATCGACAGACGGGATGGGAAGTTATCAGTGTGGGTCGCATCCCAGCCTCTTTTTTTGTATTTAAATTAAAAACAAATCTTATCAGTTTTACACAACTCAATCAAAAATGTATGTAGGTACAAAAAAAGGAAAACAATATAGGTACTCTAAGCAAAATATAAACTTGAACTTTAACACTTAAAATTTTTGTGTGCAGTATTTTGGATTGAATGTAAAAATAACACTTTTTGCAGGTTTTTAAAATTTTTAAAACTTACAAAATCATAGCTTCAAAAATCTCTGGCCGATTTTGATAAGTGATAGCTCATTACACTCCACATTAAAAAAAAATAAAAAAACGAAAATTAAAACTATACCAACAAAGAAGTTCAAGAAAATAGAAATTAAAATGTTGCTTAAAATTTCTTCAAAGTCTAAAAAACGTGAAAAAAGTGTAATTTTTTGATTCAATCCAAAAAATCTGCACACAACTTTTAAATTATAACGTTCAAGTTTATATTTTGTTTAAAATACGGAAGTTTTTGTTTTCAAAAATGAAATCAAAAATCTTAAATCGATCTAAAAGTTACTGAGTTAACAAATTTTGAAGCATGAAAAGTTAAAAAAAACTGTTTTTGGACAATAAATTTAAATTTGCATTAAATGATGTACTCGTCATACCTACAACATTCACTAGGTCACATCATAAGAAGGTGCAATTTGTTTTATTCTGCAGAACAGTCTAACAGTAGCATTAAATCTTCAGAGAAACTATCACCGTTTTTTTTCGCATGTATCATAGCGCTACTATCATTTCTTGGTAATGTTGAAATGTAAGGATCAGATGAATAGAGAAGTGTGTGAAATAAATCTTCCATTGTACATTTTCTGTTGAATTTTCTCGTGTGGTGTTCTCTATATTTTCTCAAATCCTTATTTCTTGCTTCGAGCGCCTCTTCGGACATCATCCCGATTGCCATGGAACAGGACTGGATAACTTCATGAGAATGAATCAACAGTTTATGCACGCTTGCTGGCATTGGATACCAGGGATGTAAATTAACGTATAACTCAGCGGTCTCTCGGGTATAAGTCGAAAAACGTTCGATATTAATTGAAAATCCACTGGAAATAGCCTGAAGAATGTTCATCAATTTTATAAATAAATATAGAAGACTTTGCGACTTTTTTATTGAATAAATAAAATAAAGTTTGAAGAACTAAAAAACAATTTTTTGCTGATCTAAAATACATCTATGTTCAAGTACATTTGGGAAGATGAATGCTGTAGATTTGAGATCAATAAAAAAGTGTTTTAAGTTGTTAAAACTTTATTTTGTTTATTACCTGAAGAATGTTGTTAAGCCGTTTAAGTAATTCTTCATTAACTCCAGTGATTGATGCAATAAGAGTATAATTTTGAAAAAAACGAGCTGCAGTGTTTCCATTATTTGTCGAGCCGAATCCTTCTTTTACAACATCAACGAGTAATCCAGTTTTTTCTCTTATCTGCGTTTGAACTTTTTCTTTGGTATTCTTGAAAACTGCTTGTTGGTCTACAACCGATATGAAATGTTGAGGCATAATTCAAGGCATCTTATATAGGCGTTACCCATTTTTGCGTAAGACGGATAAATGGGGGACAAACGATCTTTGGCTCCTTTTTGCATAAGTATGTAAGAAAATTTTGAAAATCGTCCTTGAACATACAAAGAAAGAGCCTCTTCTGGAGTATATCGTTCTGGAGAAGATTTTTTAGTCAAACAGGATTTTATTATTTTTGTTGCCCTGTCTGGTGAATTCTCCGTTACTTCTTTCACCAGAGAAGAAGCATTGCGCTTTCCCATAGAGTAGAGGCTGAGAGAAGTAGCGTATGAAAGCTCTTCATATGAATAATTATCCACTAAATGTTGTATCCGTCTCTTTTTTTGTTTATCCCCTAGCTCGTGGAATTGTTTAAGCGTCTTATCGCCGCTGGAACTTGGGACACTCAAATTTAAATCTGGCTCTGTGTCGAGGCTCACATTTCCACCAAGCCACTGGGAAAATTTCGTTATAAAATTCTTTTTACTCCAGTGGCATGTAACCCATTTCTCACGCATATTCCGTAAGAACACATTTACTTTGACCATTAAAAGTTCTTTTATATGCTCATCATCAATACCTTTTAAAATTAATTGTGCCCTTACATACTCCCGAACAGCAGCATCCTTTTCTTGGGAAGTTTGCTCCACCCAGACGTCAAAAAGCTCTTTTCGCTGAAAGGACATTTTTCTTGAAATTCGTGGTTTCTGAAAGCGGATGGTTCTATATGGTTTTTAATTTTTACTGCTCCTACAGTCAGCAAATTCAACAACAAGATAGTGAAAACCAGAAAGTGGGACTAGGTGGAAAAAAAAGTTGCCGCTCATCAAACATTTTTTTATAGGTTAAGTTTCAAAGATTCGAGTTGTTGAGTGTACTAGGTATACATTTTAATTGTATCAGCTTGAATGCTTTTTAATATAACTGTACTTACCTGTGCTAAGATTTTCTGAGAAAAAAAGAAATAGTGAACTTCCAATATAAGGCATACACACTATATTAAAATTACTTATTTATTCGTGGGGTCGTGTAATCAACTTTTTGTTTAAAAGAAAGTACCGTTTGTACACGTGCTATTGTCTCAAACCAGATAATTTTTGTTGTTTCTTACTTGTCAGCCATTTCTAATAATAGAATAAAGTACAGTTAGTCAAATTGTTGTCTAAGATTTTTTTCCAAATGTCCACCTAGATTGTGCATTTTGACCACTGTGCGCCGCACAGTGGGGCACCTTGTATGGGGAACCGGAGAAAACTCCATAAAATCTGAACCACTGAATTGATTTTCATGAAATTTTCAGAGAAGATTGATTAAAGCAAGTAGAATCAACTCTAAAAATAACCGCCCACTGCCACGCCCACAAGAAGACCAAAACATGTTTTTTCTAAAATCCAACATTGAAAAAAATATAAAGATTATTTTAATTTATTTTAAAAACATACTTTTTTTTGGAAAAAGTATTTTGTGTTTTTTTTTCATTGAATTGAAATCTTGTTTATATATCTTTTATTTAATATTTGGGGCCCTCAAAAGGGCCATTTTTGAAGAAATCTTTCTCAAAGAATTTAAAGTTTTTTTTTCATAATTATATTAATAAGTGTTTAGCTTCCTCACTCATCAAATAATTTTTGGACTTCGGCTCAGGCTTTAAAAATGAAATATAGGGATCTGACGATATAAGGAACATATGCAGGACATCTTCGTTTGTTTGTTGTAGCCGTCCTTGAAATGTTCCTGCTATTGTTGGATCGAAAATATCTGTAATCCTTATTTCGGCTCTCTTGGGCCTCCTCTGACAAGGTACCAATGGGAAGTTCACAAGATTCTATAATTTCCTTTCCGTGTAAAAGAATCTTATGAACACTTGCTGGTAAGTAATACCAAGGATATAACATAACAGCAATATTCGCAGTTTCAATAGAGTATTCTTGAAACTTTCCTGCATCGATAAAGTGATTACAACAAATAACCTCCAAAATAGTCGCCAAACGCCTTATTAAATTTTCATCAATTTTGGTAATTTCAGATGTGAGAGATGGGTTATCAAAAAAACGTCTTGAAGTATTACCGGAGTTTGTTGTTCCACACCCTTGTTTAACAACATCAACAAGCAGTCCCATTTTTTGCCGAAATTCGTTCTGTATACGAGTTTTTGTATTTTTTTTAATTCTGCAGTTTGTGGGGTTATTCTCCAAGCTTTAAACGGAAGATTATAGGAAAGGTGCAGGATATACTCCATGAAGCGTATTCTTGCATGCAAGGTCGACATTCCAAACTTTAGTGAATCATTATTTGTCGGCTTCAACTGCAAACTTGAAATGTTGTTCATTTCCGATGGCCTTGCACCACAAATTGTACAATTGCTACTTGCAGAAGTATTTGTAACAATTTGCACAGTTTTTCCGTCTATCATTGTAAAATATAATACGTGTGTTATTTTAGTTCGAAAACCATAATGCTCTATTTCTGTGGCTCGAAGATTTTTAATTTCATTCTCAACACGATCTCTTTCCTTCCTGACTTCTTCAGGAGTCTCGTTTGAAAATGAAAATCTAATCGCGCGGCAGTAACGGGTTGAAGATGGTCGCAGATTTTTCCATAAAATGTCTTCCTTTTCTTCTTCGACGAGCTTAAGAGGCACAAGGGATGTCAAAAATATGTGTTCATCAGAAACACCTTCCTCGGAAACTCCATAATTTTGCATATATCTGCTTTGCCCACTTGCTCCATCACATCCCCATTTGGTCTGGAGAACAAGATGTCGGTGTCGATTGACGGTTAATTTTTCATCCAAAGTTTTTAAAATTCTACTGCAGGTGTGATCTAAAAGATCTTGCAGTGGGACACAGGCAGATGTTTCATTTGCTGTGGAGTTATTTGGGTAGCATTTTTTTTTCGCTTCTGTAACCTTCTTGTACGAAGGGTAGATATCGTGCCCAATTTCTTTACATGCTTTCCGGATTACTTCATACTGTTCTTTAGTTAGTTTTGCCTGGACAGTTAAGGCTAGAGCAGCATCTGGGTCAAAAGATGACGTTGACGGTGATGATGATGCTGCTGCATCAATTAATGTTTGAGGCACATTGTCTTGAAGTTTTCCTATCTTGCTTCTTTTGCTCCGATGGCAGCATTCTTCGAAGTCTTTCATTGGTCTTCCACCAAAATTAACACGGGGTTCCTCAATAGAAATATCGGTAGAGTTCTTAACATCAAACTTACCTTCTATCCAATCCCTGTTTTTTTTAAAGAAAACACTTTTATTGAAAATAGATTCACGATACCGCGTATTAAATTTCGACAACAAATTTTGTTTATATTTTTTAAAATTAAGTCCGTTTCTATTTTTGTTAAATTTGTATGCCTTGTTTTTAAAAACTGTTCAAAAGATTCTTCTTTTTTCAATATCAAGTCAACTAAGACAGATCGAGAGATTGAAAACAAAATAGCCATCTTGGCAAAGCAACTTTATTCGATTGTAACAAATAATTTTAATGTACAAATTTTAAAGTTTTTCTTTGTTTTCAAATAAACGGTTAATTTTTTTCTACAACAGTTAAGTTAAAACAGACAAAACCTTGATTTTGAAATTAGTAATGATGTAAATTCAAGGTCAATCTTTGTACTTATGTATGTATGTACATATGTATGTTCATATATAATGTATGTATACAACACTGCCTACTTATCTGGGACTCGAACCCACTTTGCTCTCCACCTGTCAAAAAAAAAGTTTAAAATTCCTTCACATTTACCATAAAATTGGAACATTTTTTTGTCTGGGGTAGGTAGTGAAAAGAAGTTTCAAATCAGAATTCGAATTCTGATTCAACGTTCCAAAAAATATTTAAAAACCGTTGTATCATTAAACGCACTCTTTTTATCTACCAGCGAAACTCTCATTATTTTAAGCTGACTTTTTATATTCAAATGGCTATAAAATCCGAATTCGGACGTCTTCGGGTGTGATTTTTTTTGGAAAAAATAGCTGAGACCCAAGACTTTCAAACGCAATTAATTTGCTTACAGCGCCAAACAGCGCTAACAGTCAAAACATTATTTGAATTTAAAAAACCTTTAAAAAAACAGTTTTTCGTAAAAAAAAAATTCTATCCAATTTCAAATTTCAAAAAAAACCTCTAATTTTATTTGCCTGTTCTATTTCAAACATATTTACAAAAAAAAACATTTTAAAAGGTACAAAACTTTCAGAAAATAAGCAATTCAAAACTACTCTTATTTTTGCCAAATTTCCTTGTTTTTCAACTTTAATCGGAAATATCCTCTACAATTTTTTTTTTAAATCTATTTTCGGATTCTCCATCCTTTTTGCATTGCGAAAATGTTTTTGAATTTTTTAAAATCCTAATTTGATAAACATAAGTTTTTTCCGCTGTTTCCCCACTGTGCGCCGCCGCCGACAAGGAATTATTCTTTGTCCGGCAGATTTTTGGGAACGAGCACAACAATAACCACAATAACGTTGTGCATCCTCATCATCGACGACGTTGACGATCGAATCGAAGACTTAACCATCAACAAAAAAATGCGCAGGCCACACCCCATTTCATAGTGTCATGATAAGCGGTACTTGCGACCGAGAACGACGACAGCGAGGAAAACAATATCAACGGACAATCTGCAGCAGTAGCAAGAAATACAACAACAATCCACATTGATGATTGGAAGAGGCGCACGTCAGAGTATATCTAATATTGAGTAGGGACACTCTTCTATTTCCGTTTGAGTTCATATTTTAAATTACCGCTATGTCACACAAACAGGAGAAATAGATGGTGGTAAGAAGTGTAACAGTATAATAGAGAAGGAAGATAAATAGTTTTTCTTTTGACTGTATAGGGTGTTCCGAAAATTAAAGGCATACCTATTACCTATATCATTTTAGGAGTAATTTTATTTAAGTCTTATACCTAAATAATGTTTTACATACGTGTAACGCTTAAATATTTATGTTTAATGCTAGATTTTTTTCATAGTTACATTGAAATTCTTAAGGTAATGGTATAGTCGAACTCGTATAAAAGACTTTATAATAAAGTCCTCATTTTATTTCTTACAGCAATAGTAATTAAATTTATTTTTTAAAATATAAAACATTTATTCATAATTATTACAAAAATATAAATTTGGAAAATTAGTTATAATTTTTTGTTCAAGGCTCTCTAATGCATCTTAAAAATCAAATCGTCGGCGTACGCAATTGCCTTTGTAAGACTACCTATCAGATCGCCGGGAACCGAAGCTTTATCAATGACTAGGCCGTTGCCAAATCATCTTTGGTTGAATGGCTGTGTTAACAAGTGAAATTGCAATACATGGGACAACACCAACCCACGCGTAGTCCCTTGTTAGTGACTAAGTTTGAGCTTCGGCTCATCTTCAATTCAATAAAAAACAAAAAGTCAGCAGGTGTCGATGGTATATCCAACGTTGTACTAAGACATTTACCGATGGAAGCAATTGACATATACACCACGCTCTTCAATAATGCACTGAATAATGCATATTATCCAGTGCATTGGAAGACCGCTGTGGTTCATCCTCTCCCGAAAAAGGGAAAGGACAACTCCAACCCGTCAAATCTTCGGTCGATAAGTCTTCTTCCGAGCATCAGCAAAGTTTTCGAAAAGATCATTAATAGGGCTCTGACTAAGTGGGCTGCGGACAACAAAATAATTCCGGATAAACAGTTCGGGTTCAAGGCGGGTCATGACACAATTCATGCTGCGTCTAAACTCGTTTCTGATATCCAATGGAATAAATCAAAACAACAATGCACAGGTGCTGTTCTGGTGGATTTGGAAAAGGCCTTTGACACCGTATGGTTAGAGGGTCTTTACCTAAAACTGAGCAGGCTTGGCATAAGCAAGCCATTGTTGTATATACTTTATGATCAAAAGTGGCAACGTAACTTCTACCACAACATTCTCAATTAAAAATGGTCTTCAACAGGGAGCGGTGAATTCGCCGATTCTCTTCAGCATTCACACCAGCGATCTGAGAGGTAGTCTTACAAAGGCAATTGCGTACGCCGACGATCTAATTGCGTACAGAACGGCCCGAAAGGTTGAGGTTATTAGAATTCTCTTGCAGCGTGATTTCGACAAGATTCAGCGATATTGCGACGACTGGAAACTGAAAATAAATGTCCAGAAGTCAGACACAATTCGTATAAGAATTCGTATAAGATAAGTGTAAGAATTGGCGCAAGATGGTCACCGTTGATCTTCACGGGCAGCCATTAGCGAGCAAAAGTGTAGTGAAGTACCTCGGTATCTGGTTAGATCAGTATTTATATTTCGAGAGACATATAAATGCTGCTCTGACCAGAGCCAGAGGAGCCTTCGCTCTGACGAAACGGCTGTTTTTTAGTAGTCGGCTTGACCCCAGAGTGAAGGTAATTTGCTACATAGTTCTCATGCGGCCCAGATGGAGAAGTTTCTGGTGTTCGAGCGGCAGTGTTTACGACGCTGTACCGGCTTATATCGAACAGCAGAATTTTCCTATGGGCATTACTTTTCAAACGAGGTCCTATACAACGGGGTTCGAATCAACAGAATTGACAATTTCGTGATAAAACTCGTTCGAGGTAACATTGCAAGAGCTATTTCTTTTACCAACAATTTAATTTTCGGGGCGTTCTATCCGAACGACGAGTATTTTGAAAGTGCACGCTTGAGCGTGTTCATTCCACCAGAGGCATTCCTCTTCTTAGACAAATGCGGTCTGATACAGGATAGATTGGCAGTTCCGTGAATCTACCACGTCAGACGAAGAACCGTGGATAGACGACTCCTGTACAATCGGGACGTCATGGCACAAGGCGAAGCAGAGATCCTTCGGTTCAGTAGGGCTGTGTCCGAACGGGACCGAACTGATAGGGTGAAGCAGGAGAACCAGTTTTGGTGGCTTCAATCGGCACTTGATATTGGGTAGTCGGGATGGGGTTTTAAGCCTTGGCTGGCTTACATACTTGTTTTATAGTTTTAGGGTTTAGTTTTAAGTAGAATAGGCATGGTGGCACAAAAAGAAATAGAAAAAAAAAAATACAAAAAATACAAAAAAAAATAAAAAAAAAGAAAACATGGAATACAAAAAAAAGACAACAAAACATGAAAAACAAAAATGTTAGATAGTTAGATTTGCTGCTGTGGTTGTTTTAGTTTTAAGTAGTTTATGGGTAGAATAGGTAGTTTAAGTTAGTTTTAAGTTTAATATTAAGGACCTTATTTTAAGTAGTTTTTAAATAAAAAAAAGGATCTTGATATTAGTTTTTTTCAAAATTTTCTAATAAATACGGAAATAAATAAAATATAAATTGACGTAAAATAGATCTTAGGGCCGAAAGGCATTAGTATTAAGTGTTACAGTTTAACTTAGAGTGTCCGTATGGGACCATTAAGTTAGTTGTAAGTTATAGATAATTATTCTAGTTTTATGAATTTTTGTCTACCTTTAAGATTGAATAAATAAAAATGAGTTTGAAAAAAAAAAAGTTCGGTTCCCATCGATCACCGAAATCAAGCATCAGTGAGCGTGGTTAGTAGAAAGATGGAGGACCGTCTCGAAACCTACCGCGTGCTGTTGTCATGTGTTCTTTCTTTCTGTTGTTCTTTCTCTTCTGTCCTTCTTTCTTGTATTTATGTCTTGTGTTGTTATCACCTTATATAGTCTAGTTGCTCAAGGTGCTGTGTTCTCTACTCTGTACATTTATGTGCAGAGTAGTGTGAAATGTAATGTAATGTAATGATTTGTCGGCCAAAATTTGGGACCCGCTCACTAACGATTCGAAACCGAGTCAGCGAAAAAAAAAAAATGACTCGTGGGTCAGTTGGATCTTGTACGGGTGTAGGCCCAAGGCCCGACACAATATTCGAAAAGTTGAAGCCTGCACGGCGAGGAATAGACTGCCTCGGGTTCTGCTGTACACTTTCACGGAACGCGGCAATATTCTAGGCCGATTTTGCGTTCCTTGAACGTATTCATGTAGGTATTGGGTGATTGTTTACTGAGCCGGTGGTAGTCTCAAATTTGGCCACCTAACGTTGGAGAGTCGACTGTGAAGGGCCACCACGTCTATTATAAAATGGGATCAATGCGCGCAAAAGTTTGAGCTAATGAACACTCATTTTGAAAACAAAGTCTTATCACTTGAACGTTCAATCGTGTTACTTGCAATGATGATTTGGCATTAGCAACTGAGTAATTACACAAAAGATTTGACATATGTCACCAAAACAAAATGGCCGACACGGGACCTAGGTTAGGTTAGGTTAGGTTAACGTGGCTGCGGATTCAGAATCCACACACTTAGGCCAAGAGAAAGGCCCATTGTGATACCACATGAATCTAGAGAATTACTTCTAACTAGTAGAACCATTTTGAGCTTTTTATAAAGCGAAGAAGGTATTTAATATCCTTTTTAGCTAGTTCGCTGGGATTATCAAAAGAGTAGTCCCCCAGATGAAGTTTGCGTTTGAGTGAAAGAGCAGGGCAGGTGCATAAGAGATGAGAGATTGTTTCCTCTTCTTCTTCGTCCATGCAGCTCCTACAGAAGTCATTTGAGGCTACGCCAAGTCGTATTGCGTGTCTGCCTATAAGACAGTGTCCTGTAAGGACACCTATTAGGGCGCTAATATGAAGTCTGCTTTGAGATAGCAAGTCTTTAGAGCGCTTTAGGTCCAGTGAAGGCCATATGAGTTTTGTGGCTGCGCATGTTGGTAAGTTGTGCCACCTAGAATTTGCTATCGCAAAAGCTGTTTCTTTTAGCATAAGTTTACATGTAGCTATCGGTATACCTATCTTTTCCCTTTCAGGTGAAATAGGTTTGACGGTTCCATTTTTAGCGAGTTCATCGGCTCTACAATTACCTGTGATGTCTCTGTGGCCCGGCACCCAACAAAGGTGAATGTTAAATTGCTGCGTCATCTCCATAAGAGACGATCGACAATCGAGGGCCGTCAAAGATTTGGTCGAGACACCGTCAAGGGATTTGATAGCAGCTTGACTGTCAGAGAAGATGCGGATATCAGAAGTTGATATCACGTTTTCTCTTAGCCAGGAGAGAACCTCTTTGATCGCCAAAATTTCCGCTTGAAAAACGCTACAATGATTAGGGAGGCGGAATGAGATGCTTAGATTAAGCTTTTCTGAGTACACACCACCACCAACTCCCTCATTTGTCTTAGATCCATCTGTATAAAAATGAATACTTTTGTTATCCAGGAGTTTTTTGTCCTCCCATTCATCTCTGGATGGAATGGATACCTGGAAGTTTTTTCCAAATAGGGGTTTAGGTATAGTGTAGTCTATGTACTTTGGTATAGAACCAAAGAGGTTCAAAATGATGGAGTGTCCCACATTGTTGTTGGTCCATTGAGATGAGGCGTCGAGTCTTATCGCTGTACTCGCTGCCACTTGTTTACTGAAGATGTCGAGGGGTGTCAGATGGAAGAGAGTGCCTAACGCTGCTGAGGATGTGGTTCTCAATGCCCCGCTTATGCAGAGACATGCAGTGCGCTGAACTCTGCTGAGTATGTCGCAGTATGTGACTTTCTCCAGTGCAGTCCACCATACTGCAACCCAGTACATAAGTATTGGTCGGATGACCGATGTGTATAGCCAGTAGGTTATGCGAGGTTGAAAACCCCATTTGCTTCCTATAGCTTTCTTGCAAAGGAAAAGAGCTACTGTAGCTTTTTTAACTCTTTCCTGTATATTGGATTTCCAAATTAATTTTTTGTCGAATATCAGACCAAGGTATTTGGCTTCATTGGTAAAAATTAGTGGTATACCTTTTATCGAAGGAGGTACAATTACTGGGATCTTGTATTTCCGTGTGAAAAGGACGAGGTCTGTTTTTTGAGGATTAATACTAAGTCCGCAGTTATCAGCCCATTTAGTGAGCATATTGAGTGCATTTTGGAGGAGGTCTCTCAGTGTATTAGGATGTTCCCCTGTGACAGCGATAGCAACATCATCGGCATATTAGTAGTTGGTTAACCACTATGTTCCACAGGAGAGGGGACAGAACACCACCTTGCGGAGTGCCTCTACTGACAGACCTTTTTGTGCAAAAATCTCCCAAACTGGAGAAAGTAGAAAGATGGAGGACCGTCTCGAAACCTACCGCGTGCTGTTGTCATGTGTTCTTTCTTTCTGTTGTTCTTTCTCTTCTGTCCTTCTTTCTTGTATTTATGTCTTGTGTTGTTATCACCTTATATAGTCTAGTTGCTCAAGGTGCTGTGTTCTCTACTCTGTACATTTATGTGCAGAGTAGTGTGAAATGTAATGTAATGTAATGATTTGTCGGCCAAAATTTGGGACCCGCTCACTAACGATTCGAAACCGAGTCAGCGAAAAAAAAAAAATGACTCGTGGGTCAGTTGGATCTTGTACGGGTGTAGGCCCAAGGCCCGACACAATATTCGAAAAGTTGAAGCCTGCACGGCGAGGAATAGACTGCCTCGGGTTCTGCTGTACACTTTCACGGAACGCGGCAATATTCTAGGCCGATTTTGCGTTCCTTGAACGTATTCATGTAGGTATTGGGTGATTGTTTACTGAGCCGGTGGTAGTCTCAAATTTGGCCACCTAACGTTGGAGAGTCGACTGTGAAGGGCCACCACGTCTATTATAAAATGGGATCAATGCGCGCAAAAGTTTGAGCTAATGAACACTCATTTTGAAAACAAAGTCTTATCACTTGAACGTTCAATCGTGTTACTTGCAATGATGATTTGGCATTAGCAACTGAGTAATTACACAAAAGATTTGACATATGTCACCAAAACAAAATGGCCGACACGGGACCTAGGTTAGGTTAGGTTAGGTTAACGTGGCTGCGGATTCAGAATCCACACACTTAGGCCAAGAGAAAGGCCCATTGTGATACCACATGAATCTAGAGAATTACTTCTAACTAGTAGAACCATTTTGAGCTTTTTATAAAGCGAAGAAGGTATTTAATATCCTTTTTAGCTAGTTCGCTGGGATTATCAAAAGAGTAGTCCCCCAGATGAAGTTTGCGTTTGAGTGAAAGAGCAGGGCAGGTGCATAAGAGATGAGAGATTGTTTCCTCTTCTTCTTCGTCCATGCAGCTCCTACAGAAGTCATTTGAGGCTACGCCAAGTCGTATTGCGTGTCTGCCTATAAGACAGTGTCCTGTAAGGACACCTATTAGGGCGCTAATATGAAGTCTGCTTTGAGATAGCAAGTCTTTAGAGCGCTTTAGGTCCAGTGAAGGCCATATGAGTTTTGTGGCTGCGCATGTTGGTAAGTTGTGCCACCTAGAATTTGCTATCGCAAAAGCTGTTTCTTTTAGCATAAGTTTACATGTAGCTATCGGTATACCTATCTTTTCCCTTTCAGGTGAAATAGGTTTGACGGTTCCATTTTTAGCGAGTTCATCGGCTCTACAATTACCTGTGATGTCTCTGTGGCCCGGCACCCAACAAAGGTGAATGTTAAATTGCTGCGTCATCTCCATAAGAGACGATCGACAATCGAGGGCCGTCAAAGATTTGGTCGAGACACCGTCAAGGGATTTGATAGCAGCTTGACTGTCAGAGAAGATGCGGATATCAGAAGTTGATATCACGTTTTCTCTTAGCCAGGAGAGAACCTCTTTGATCGCCAAAATTTCCGCTTGAAAAACGCTACAATGATTAGGGAGGCGGAATGAGATGCTTAGATTAAGCTTTTCTGAGTACACACCACCACCAACTCCCTCATTTGTCTTAGATCCATCTGTATAAAAATGAATACTTTTGTTATCCAGGAGTTTTTTGTCCTCCCATTCATCTCTGGATGGAATGGATACCTGGAAGTTTTTTCCAAATAGGGGTTTAGGTATAGTGTAGTCTATGTACTTTGGTATAGAACCAAAGAGGTTCAAAATGATGGAGTGTCCCACATTGTTGTTGGTCCATTGAGATGAGGCGTCGAGTCTTATCGCTGTACTCGCTGCCACTTGTTTACTGAAGATGTCGAGGGGTGTCAGATGGAAGAGAGTGCCTAACGCTGCTGAGGATGTGGTTCTCAATGCCCCGCTTATGCAGAGACATGCAGTGCGCTGAACTCTGCTGAGTATGTCGCAGTATGTGACTTTCTCCAGTGCAGTCCACCATACTGCAACCCAGTACATAAGTATTGGTCGGATGACCGATGTGTATAGCCAGTAGGTTATGCGAGGTTGAAAACCCCATTTGCTTCCTATAGCTTTCTTGCAAAGGAAAAGAGCTACTGTAGCTTTTTTAACTCTTTCCTGTATATTGGATTTCCAAATTAATTTTTTGTCGAATATCAGACCAAGGTATTTGGCTTCATTGGTAAAAATTAGTGGTATACCTTTTATCGAAGGAGGTACAATTACTGGGATCTTGTATTTCCGTGTGAAAAGGACGAGGTCTGTTTTTTGAGGATTAATACTAAGTCCGCAGTTATCAGCCCATTTAGTGAGCATATTGAGTGCATTTTGGAGGAGGTCTCTCAGTGTATTAGGATGTTCCCCTGTGACAGCGATAGCAACATCATCGGCATATTAGTAGTTGGTTAACCACTATGTTCCACAGGAGAGGGGACAGAACACCACCTTGCGGAGTGCCTCTACTGACAGACCTTTTTGTGCAAAAATCTCCCAAACTGGAGTTGATGATCCTGCTTTTTAGCATTAGATTAATCAACTCACAGATTGAGTATTCGACGTTTAAGGTCGTCATAGCAGAAGTGATAGCAGATGTGTCAACGTTGTTGAAAGCGCCCTCAATATCCAAGAAGGCCACCATAGTGTATTCCTTTTTATCTAGGGAGTATTCGATAGTTCTTACCAGAGTGTGCAAGGCTGTTTCTACCGATTTCCCTTTGCAGTAAGCATGCTGAGACATTGATAGTCTCTTCTCAATGTTGTTACGTATATGGATATCGATCAATCGTTCCAGAGTTTTGAGAATGAAAGATGATAGGCTAATAGGTCTTAGGCCCTTAGGGTTGACATGCGAGCTTTTTCCCGCCTTGGGAATGAAAACTACCTTTACATCTCTCCAGCGCCGAGGTATATAGACCAGATTTATACAACTTTTAAAGATCATCTCAATGATGGGCAAAGTTATATCAATGGTATATTGTAGCTCAGCTGGTATGATTTGATCTGGACCTGGAGATTTGTAAGGTTTGAAACTATTCAGAGCTCATGTCAATTTTTCTTTTGTAACCAGACCTTGAGGAAAAATTAAGTTAATACCCGACCCAGGACTGTATGTTGTATTAACGGATTGGGAGCTATCTGGGAAGTGGGTGTCTAATAGCAGGTTTAGCGTTTCTTCGCAAGAGTTAGTCCATATACCATCTGATTTTTTAAGACAACTAGGCATGGTTGGACTTGTGGAGAGAATCTTCCTTATCCTTGATGCCTCCGCGGATTCTTCTATTGAGTTACAGAAGGATCTCCATGAGGATCTTTTGGCTATTCTCAATTCTAGTTTATACTTTTTGAGAGATTCTTTATAGGAATCCCAATCTTGGGGATGTCTAGTCTTTTTCGCTTGATTGAAAAGCCTTCTACAACCTCTCCTGAGTATATCTAGTTCAGCAGCCCACCAATATGGTTTCTTCTTTCCTCGCACTGTTGTGAGAGGGCAGGCAGTTTCCATGGCTTTATTGAGGGCTGCTGTAAGTTCATCGACATTTTGATCGAGTTCAAGAGCGCACAAGGGCGGATCCGAAAGTTCTGGTTTAATCAGATTTTTCAGAGTCGCCCTATATTTTGGCCAATCTGTTTTCCTATAGTTCCGGAATTGGATCGGTTTTGGGGTCCCTTCAATAAGTGAGAATTGGATGTATCTATGATCGGAGAACGAGTTCTCCTTTGATACTCTCCAATTCAATATTTTATTTGAGAGATTTAACGAGACAAGAGTCAGATCTAAAACTTCTTGTCGGTTTTTTGTGACGAAGGTTGGTTCACTACCTACATTACTTACTACCAGATTACTTGTTAGAATATAATCAAAAAGAGACTCACCTCTGTTATTTATATCGGTACTACCCCATGTAGTATGGTGCGCATTGGCATCACAACCGATAATTAGGTTTGTTTTCTGTCTTGTTGATTCAGCGACCGTCTTCTCAAGAATGGTACCAGGCAGTGGACCCTGGTGGTAGTGGCCCAAATATGCTGATACCAGCCAGTAGGTATGGTTGTCTATTACCATACTGGCTGTGGTGACGTCTTTATCACTGAAATGAGGGAGTAAAAATACATTTAGATTACGTTTTACTAGTATGCTGGACCTTGGGTTACCTTTTCCTGTTACATATAGTACGTAGTAGCCAGGAGTTCTCAATCCTCGAACCAGGGATTTCACAATCCAAGGTTCTTGGATGAGAACGACATCTTCTCCAATTTTTGTCAGGCGGAGAAGAAGGGAGGCCGAAGCCGTTTTAGAGTGTTGCAGTGACTAGGCACAATCCCTTCTCCGATGTTTGGCACAGGTGCAACGACAGCCAACGTTGCCGCCGTACTGCCGCCCGGTGTAGCTGGAGTACCGGCACCGGTTTGACGATTTTGCTTTTGTTTTGGGTTTGTTTTTTGTTTTTGTTTTAGTTTTTGTTTTAGTTTGTTCATTTGGATTCCCACGAGTAGGCGAAGTTAAAAAGGGGATCCATCTGTGCAGAGATTCGCTTACACAGATAAGGCTAGCTAATCCGGAGGTCGCCTGGTATCCGGATACTCCGTTATCGACTGAGCTATTTTTGAAATTGGGCCCTCAGCCTGGCTGATCATCGGCACGGGTCGTATAACACCTTAGATCCAGCCCAATTGGGAAGTTGAAGGGAGGGATATGTATTGGAAAAGGAGAGACGAACAGCAATTGAGCCATAAGCGTCCCAGGAAGGAAACAGGGTATTGACAGACAGTGATGCACTATACAGTCAGGGAATAAGACACGGGACCTACTTAAGGGCGTTTATTCTAACTGCATTTTACCGCCATAAATACCACAAAAAAGAAACAGAAAATTTAGGTGAACTCACTTATCAAAGTTTTAATGAGTATATTTAATTCAAACTGACTGATTATCTTAATATTTTCTTACTCTCTCCTGCTTTTATTTTTGGTTTTTCCTCCAATTAAAATTTGAATTTTTGGATTTACAAACTTTTCAGACAATTTAAAAATATCTTCTGCAGGTACTTTAACTGACAAAATATTAAAAAAAACTCTTCCTCTGATCCTTAATATTCTTTTACAGTTATTTTACTTTTAAAACAGATTTACAGGACTCAGTCTTCTGGATACTTATATGTTTGTTAATACATAGGTGTATCTGTACGTGTCTGTAGCTCCTCATTTATAATATTTCTACTCATCTTCTTATTTTTCAAGGCTTGTATTAAATGGAAGAATTTTTTATTAATATGTACTCATTTATCACCCACAATGGCGCAACTCAACTCCTCAGTAGCAATATTTATAGGACCTGCACATACCATTCTAACCAGATTCTTAAACTTTTTATACTTAGATGACATAAAGGAGAAGTAAAGGATTCATAAGAAGTCAAACAAATTATTCTTCGTTTACTTTAAAATCATAGGGTATATAGACAGTATAAAAGATAATGCTACAAGAAGTAGCATTTCAAGTTTTGAATTAAATTGACAACAATTGTTCTCTATGAAAACTAAATTAATTTACTAATGTCATATTTGACATTTATGACTTTGATGAATCTGACAGGCACTAAACTTCAAATGCAAATAAATACTGATTTTTATAAATGCCAACCCTGTATTCTGATGGTCAAAGTGTAATTTTAAGGAAATTGTGTTGTGATTTTAAGGTTCCAAGATCAAAATGCACCTTTTGTTGATAACGCACAAGTCCTAACAACTGAGTTTGGTTCCTTATTTTTGTGATGCAGGCTGTGTAGTGTAATGCCTGCAAACGAGCTTCATTATTTCCACATCACAGTTACATTCCACATGAGTGTGTGTTCGTTTGTCGGTTGTAAGAAAAGAAAATATTTTTTTTCTTGAATTTTAATTTACATAAATATGTCATAAATTTTCTAAAAAGTTATGTTTAAGGGGTTACATACATACAAGAAAATACCTACTACAAAATGTGGCAACAGTTGATTTATAACCCTATATACATAATTCTACATACATTTAAAATATCTATGTATGTGGGATTGACAGTTTTGTTTAAAAAGTATGTCTCAAAGGCATTTTTATAAAACAAAAGTTTAATAATTCATAAAATCTGCCTTAGCATAGCACCGGCATTTACTCAAAGGATAAAAGCTGCACACATTCATAAGATATGTATATATATGTAATATAGCCCATTCAATATATACCTACCTTATGATTTGGATACAATTTTTAAAGCTTTGATGTTAAAAGTATTAATTATGAGTTTTAAAATGTGAGCAATTACTCTTAAAATGTGACGTGGTAAAATGTACACCTACTCTAGGAAGCTTCTTTGAGGACTTATCATTTACTCGGGAGGGTTATTACCCGTGAAAATATTTATCTTTTGAAGCACAAAAAGACTTAAAATCCTACCATTCTAAAACAAAACCATCATAGAAAAAAGAGGCTGGGATGCGACCCACACTGATAACTACCCATCCCGTCTGTCGATTTGTCTCGCTTAAAAGTTTGTCTATATGTACTCGTATCAATTTTTACCAAATTTGCGTACTATTTTTTGTAGATTTTATTTTTTTTTTTGAAAAAAACGGACTGTTGGATTTTTATATAAAAATTACTGAATATTGAAAACAATATTTTCTGTGAAATAAAATAAGTTTGAAGCCTAAATTTCAAGTTTTTGAAAAGATATTTGAATCGATATTCAATTTTTACCAACTTTGAGAAATGTTATTTTTAGATTTTTATTTTTTAAAGAAAAAACCGTCAATTCGATCTATCTCAAAATCTTATCAGATGTCAAAAACATTATTTTTCGTCGCACAAAATTGTTTTGGAGGTGAAATCATATTTCAGCCGTAAAATTTTGGAGGTGACAAATTTTTTTTTTCAGTTTTATTGATTTATAAAAAAAACCGTTATATTGATTTTTTTCAAAAAATATACCTGTTTGGTATCACGTTACAATTTATTATAAAAAATTTCATTCAAGTGTCTAGCGTTTTTGGTGCGTAAGATATTTAGGGTTAATTTCCACATTTTTTCGAACTGCTATGGTAAAAAAACCACCCACGCAATTTTTTTGAGAGCAATTTCTGCATCTTTCTGCCTTATTATCTGTATAAAAAAATGTATTTGAAGTCGATATCTCTTCTGGTTCTTGAGCAATGGGGGATGAAAAAAAACGTCGCGAACGTACGGACATACGGACGCACGCACAGACATCTTTCTAAAAATCTTTTATTTCGACTCTAGGGACCTTGAAACGTCGAGAAATGTCAAAATTTTCAATTTGACAAATCGGACCCATTACAATAACTTCCTATGGGAAGTTAAAAATAGAGTTTTTTTGAAGGTATTGGCACGATAAAAAGATAGAAATTTTAGAGCTCTTAAGCTTACGTTTTGACCAAAAGATAATATTGGGTTTAAAGTACCAAAAGCAGATTATTTTTGTGCTTTCAACTTAAACAAAAGATACAAAAAAAGTTTTAAAATTAAAGTTTGTTGAAAATTTATATGGAGTGAGAAATATGATTTCTCGTTTTAATACTTGGATTTGAAATTTGTCCCAGTTACATTCTTTTCCCACTACAGACTTAAGTAAAAAGTGCATTTTAACTTGTGCTTTATTCAAGGATTATTTATTGAAGTTATTGTCATTTCTTTTTATAATGACATTATTGGCAAACGAGAGAGGGGGGAGAGGTGTTTCCACTAAGGCACCTCTCCTTATCCAGGCGGCAGCGGACGAATTCTCGAGATAGAATCAACGGTGGCGTCTACAGTTCCAGTAAGGTTGAACTACTTAGTGAACACCTTATAGGGCTTCTTCGACATATTCGGAGCCCAGGCCTGTAAGGAGCGGTTTATCCGGCTCCCCTTCCTTGGAGTTATACTAAGGATCTGGCCCTGCAGGTTGGGGGTTGTGCCACAGGATGACTACCTGACCACGTAAAAAAATCAAAATTGCGAATCGCCTACGAGCCATGGATACGGGCGGATTTACTGTTGACAACCCAAGCAAACGAAATAAGAACAACGAACTCCGGATCTGTACGTGAAATGTTAGGTCCCTTAACAGACCACGTGCAGCCAAGCAATTAGAGAAAGCCCTTAACTGCTGCAAGGCAGATATTACCGCCATTCAAGAAGTGCGATGAGATGGACCACTTAAAGACTGCGATGTATACTATGGCGGCGTGGCGACTGCTACCGAGAACAAAGACAGCGTCTATTTGGGTGTGGATTTGTTGTTGAAACTGGGCTCAGGCAAAAAGTCTTGAGTTTCAACAGTGTGAGCGAGCGCATCACGACAATCCGCATCAAGGCTAAATTCGCCAACATAAGCCTAATATGCGCGCATGACCCAACAGAGGAGAAAGATGAAGACACCAAAGACATATTCTTCGAGCTCTTGGACAAGACATATGAGCAGTGCCCTGGCTATGACATTAAAATTGTCTTAGGAGATTTTAATGCCAAGCTAGGAAGAGGAGACATCTGGTGGGATAATCGGGAGTTACAGCCTGCACGACACCACCTCCGACAACGGATTCAGTCTGGTCGATTTCGCTGCGGGGCGAGACGTTCTGGTAGCTAGTACGCAGTTCACGCATCTTAATATCCACAAGGGGACATGGAAATCTCCTGATCAATCAACGGTCAACCAGATTGACCACATTGCGATCACGCACGACACTTCTCCAGTATCCAGGATATCCGAGCATTCCGAGAGGCCAACATTGCCTCGGACCACTACCTCGTTGTAGCCAAGGTACGGCTACGGATATCCCGATCCAAGCCAAAACAAGGAAGTACTGTGAGAAGATTCGACGTTAGACGGCTACAATCGCAAGAGACTGCGATGTCCTTTTCCGATCGAGTCTCTAATAACCTCTTAAGGAGTCCTATGCTTCCTGCATTGAGCATTGAAAACCAGTGGCAACATTTCCTTGCAGCCATCAGAGATGCCGCCTCTGAAGTGCTAGGTTTCACACGGCCACCACAGCGAAACCCCTGGTTTGACCACGAATGCCGGCAAGCGCACGCAGCGAAACAGCAGGCATACAAAACGGCGCTGCACAAAAGGACTAGAGCTGCTCGCGAGCTCTACGAGCAGAAGAGGAGAGAGGAACACCGGCTTCTTAGATGGAAAAAAAGAGAGCATGAGAAGCAAGCGATCCAGGAGATAGAAGGATGTCACAACAGGAATGAGGTTCGTAAATTTTACCAAAAGGTAAAAAAAACCTCCCAAGGGTTCCAGCCACGAACCGAAGCCTGTAAAGACGATCAGGGGAACATCGTAGTAGAACCGCAGTCGATGCTGAGAATATGGAAAGATCACTTCTCCAAATTGTATATCGGCGATGACGAACCGAATTCCGCTGTAAGGGAGATAGAACCACTCGACCTCGGTGACGCAGACCAACAATTCCGCCTACCCGACCTTGACGAAGTGAAGATAGCTATATCTAAACTTAAGTCAAACAAAGCTGCAGGAGCTGACGGCATCGCTGCCAAACTATTCAAAGCAGCAGGCGATGACTTGGTACGGAGCATGCACCAACTCATCTGCAAAATATGGTCGGAAGAAAGCATGCCCGATGAGTGGAATCTCAGCATAGTGTGCCCGATACATAAGAAAGGAGACCCTCTAAACTGCGCCAACTACAGAGGCATCAGTCTCCTTAACATTGCATATAAAATCCTCTCTGCCGTATTATGTGAACGTCTGAAGCAATTCGTCAAAAATCTGATTGGTCCTTATCAGTGTGTGGAAAGTCCACAATCGACCAAATATTCACACTACGGCAGATCTTGGAAAAAACCCAGGAGCTTCAAATCGATACCCACCATCTCTTTATCGATTTTAAAGCCGCGTATGACAGCATCTATAGGGAAGAGCTCTACCGAGCAATGTCTAGCGAAGAATAACTCTTGCAAATCGCTGCTTCTTTGGACTTAGAAGGCAATTGAGAAGTAAAGTCCTCTCTCGAGCATGTAAAATCACCATCTATAAGACACTCATCATCCCGGCGGCGCTGAGGCCTGGACCCTGTCAAAGAAAGATGAGAGCGTCTTAGGATGCTTCGAGAGAAAAATTCTTCGGGTGATTTTTGGTCCCGTACGCATAGATGGAGAATGGAGGAGAAGATATAACGACGAACTGTACGGGCTGTACAGCGACACTGACCTAGTTAGCAGAATTAAAGTCCAACGGCTTAGATGGCTAGGTCATGTAGAGCGGATGGACATCAACGCTCCAGCCCGGAAGGTCTTCGAATCCAATCCCGAGGGACGGTGCAGTAGCGGAAGACCGCTACTCAGGTGGCGCACGCAGGTGGGAGAGGACCTCAACCAACTTGGGGTGCGAAACTGGAGACAGCTAGCTAGGGACCGAGCTAGCTGGAGACGCTTATTGGTTGAGGCCCAGGTCCGCCCCGGACTGTAGCGCCACCTTAAGTAAGTAGGTAAGTTATTGGTATGTTGAAATTATGTATAGAACAAATTACAGGCCAAATGCCCACCGTAACCTCGGCGATAGAAGTCCATCCGATAGTCTCAGTTTTCGATGATGTTGAGACATAATTGAATGTCTTATATTTAAGTCTGGAATATTTTGTGATTAAAAAAATGATCTCATCTCCAAAATAATTTTTGAAACGAAGAAGAACGTTTTTGACGTCTGGTAAAATTTTAAGAAAAATCGAACTAACAATTCCTATCAAAAAATAAAAACCTAAAGAAACATACTAAAAATAGGTAAACATTGATTTTTGACTTAAACGTCTTCTCAAAAATTTAAGATATTGATTTCAAACTAATGTCAACTAATATAAAATTTATCAGTAAAATTTTGAGAAAAATCGAATAGCTAAATTTTTTTTTACGAAAAAGTAAAAAGTGAATCAATTAAGGCATTGACTTTAAATTTATTTAATTCTGTGCTGTGTTTTGTTGTTAACGTAAGATATTGTTTTAAGAGAAATCCAATCTATTTAACTGTTTCGCCGATGACAGTACCTTCAGATTTGTATATAAGTTTCTTTCCTTCGGATGTGGAAGTTCAACGGCAGCGAATGAAAAGCTCATTAAATTCTCATCTTGACAGCATGGGGAATCAAAAACCGTGTAGATTTAAATGCTTTGAAAACTGAATGCTGTCTCCTGTCGTTAAAGCGTAACACACCCGCAATGTCTCTTTCACTTGCATGCACTTTCAGTACTCGCAATGTGTATCAAAGATCATCTCTTATGAAATGCTCACATATTCGATTTGCCAAAAACGCTGTAAGGTGTTTAGGATTTCTCCGACGATGCAAGAAATATTTCACCCCGTCAGATCTGATTGTAATTTACAAAGCCTTCATCCGGTGAGTCAAAAATTAAAAAAGATTAAAAACACTTCTGGAAATTTATAAGTATTAACAGAAAGTCTTTAGGGACTCAAAACTGTATAAAGTACTCCAGTTGTGTACCTAGTCTAGTGATATGAACGTTATTTGCGATTTACATATTTGCCTTCTGCTCCTTGTGAACCCTCTGATTTTTTGCCATCTTATGCTACTGATATTGGAAGTATAGACTTAACTGTTTCTGATGGTTTTGAAGCTCTAGCTAGTCTTGATGTAAATAAAAGTGCTGGGCAAGATAACATAGCCCCTATTGCACTAAAGAACTGTGATGTTTCTTTGGCATTACCGCTCAGCTTGATTTGCAATCAGTCTTTAAAAAGTGGCCAGTTCTTGGATCTTTTATATAACTCCAATATTTAACTCTGGCTCGAAACAAAATGTGACCAATTATAGGCCTATCTGCAAATTGTCAGTGATCCCCAAAATGTCCGAAATGCTTGTCTGTAAAAAATTATATTTTTTTGTTAAGGATTTAATATCCGTATACCAACATGGTTTTGTTTCTGGAAGATCTACTGCTACAAACCTTTCATTGCTATGCGATTCTGTACTTTGTGGGTTCGATAATGGTTTACAGACTGATATTATCTTTACAGATTTTGCAAAAGCTTTTGATAGAGTTAATCATAATATACTAATTTTTAACTTTTAAAAACTTGGTTTTCATTCTAATTTTATAAAATGGATTTCTTCCTATTTAAAAATCGGGTTCGATTTGTAAAATTGTGAAAGTTTAAATCCAAAAGTATTGATGTAACTTCAAGTGTTCCGCAAGGAAGTCATATTGGCCCTTTGTTATTTATCCTTTTTATAAATGACATTCCGGTAAATTTTAAATATTCGACGTATCTTATGTATGCCGATGATGTCAAGATTTTCCGGCTCATAAAATTTTCTACAGACTGTCTGTATCTACAAGAGAATATCCAAAAACTTGCCGAATGGTGTAAATCTAATAAGTTGTTCCTGAATGTTGCCTACCGTCAAGAGTCTTACATACAAAAAAAAACACCTATCATATTTGATTATACAATCAACAATACGAGTTTATTTTATTTTATTTTATTTTATTTATTTAGCTTAATACAAGCTATCATAACTTAACTTAACTTAACACTAGCTTAACATTTTTTTTTTTTTTTTTTTGCAGTTCTTATAAGTTTTCAACATTAATTCATGTGGGCCCTAAGGCCCACATAAAAGCTCTTTAATGTACAAGAACTAACAATTTTGATTTTATTTAACTTAAAATAACAGGGGACGGCGAATTCGGACTCAACAAGGGAAAAAGTAAGGGTTATCTTTCAGATGGGATTTTGAAATGTTGAAATCGAAAACTACCATAGCAGCGTTGCAGTGACGAAGAATTCTGGACATTGGTTCAAAGTGCCCGTAGTTAGTACGGTGATGAGGGATATAGAAAAGGGAAACAGATCGCAGATTTCGAGGGTTGGTGTTAAGATGAATATCACTCAGGAGTGCCGGGGAATCTATATTGGCCATTAACAATTGATGAGATGAGCAAATAATATATCAGCGTTTTTGCATCTAATATATAAGGGTGGCAAACCTATCAGTTTTAGTCGATCAGCATAAGGACGCAAGTCGTATGTATCATCCCAGGGGAGGCCACGTAAGGCAAATCGAACGAAGCGTCTTTGAACAGTTTCAATTCTGAGTGAATGGTTTTCATAAAAGGGAGACCATACTTGGCATGCATATTCGAGATGAGGACGGACTAGGGAAATGTAAAGCGCTTTAGTTACATAGGGGTTGGAAAATTCTTTTGACCATCTCTTAATAAAACCGAGAGATCTATTAGCTTTATTAATAATTTGGTCAAAATGGAAATGGAAATTCAGGTGTTTGTCGCACATAATATCAAGATCTCTAATAAAATCGACTACGTTGACGGCGTCATTAAGGAAGTAGTATACTTTATGAGATGGGATTTGTTTGCGCGAAAAGGTCATTTGTTTACATTTACCTACCTACATTTAACTCTAGGAAATTATGCATTATGCATGCACCAAACAAAAAAGATATTAAGATCATTTTGTAAAAGTAAGGATGGAGCAGAGATAATCTTAAAAATTTTCTTATCATCCGCAAACATTAGGATATCTGAGTTTTTTGACTTAAGACAGACATCGTTAACAGATAAGATGAAGAGAAGGGGGCCAAGGTGACTACCTTGTGGGACTCCAGAAGTTGCATGTATCGGACTGGAGACTGAGTAACGGAAAAGGACTCTATAAGTTCTATTCGCAAGATAGGAGTTTATCCAGTTTATAAATATAGATAAAAAGCCTAGGGCTCTTAGTTTGAGATAAATTATCTTATGAGATATTTTATCAAAGGCTTTGCTGTAATCAGTGTATGCAACATCAACTTCTTTGCCATTCTCAAGGGCTGACAAAACTTTGAATATAAATTCAATTAGGTTAGTCGTAGTGCATCTACCTCTAAGAAAACCATGTTGAGCGGGGGAGAATAAAGGCTTGCAATGGAAATAAACGGAATCATAAACTAAGCTTTCAAAAAGTTTTGGAATGCATGAAAGTTTATCAATAGGTCTATAATTGTTAATTTCAGTTTTATTGCCTTGTTTATGAATGGGAAAAATAAATGAATCTTTCCATATATGAGGAAATACACCTTGGGAAAGAGAGAGTTCAAAGAGTGTAGTTAGAGGCTTTGACAGAGAATGCATACATTTTTTAAGAACCACTGATTGGACGCCATCAGGACCAGGGCTAAAGTTTTCTTTGAGGCTTACGATTTTGGCAAGTACCATTTCTTTAGTTATTGTAAACGATGAAAGGGAGGTTTGAGTGCAACCATCTAAATAACTAAAGTACTGTGGATCAGGATCATGCAGATGTTCAGTATACGATTTGCTTAAGTAATTAGAAAATAGATTTGATATAGTTGTTGGATCAGAGGAGACTATGTTGGAAAAACTCATTGAAGGTGGAAACCCATCAGATTATCGTTTGACATTTACAAACTTGAACAATTTCCTTGCATCAGAAAGAAGGTTATTTTCCATTTGGTTAAGATATTGGTTATAAAGGGATTCCTTTAATTCAGAGAAAGAATTATAGGCGAGAAGATAGTGGTTGTGATCAGTATCAGATTTGGACTGTAAAGAGATCTTCCAAAGCTTGTTACGGGTATTTCTTAGGCTACGAAACTCTCTGTTGTACCAAGAGGGAGCAGAGGTGAAATCTTTTCTACGAGAGAACGGTACTGATTCTTCAATACAGTACGAAAGAATCAAATAAAACCAATTTGTAAGGGACTCAACTGTTAAGTGGAGGGATCTTAATTCAAAATCGGCTGAGCTAAGAAGATTGTTAAGTTTGGAGAAATCAGCCCTACGAAAATCATAACAGTAATTTTCTATTTCAAAAAAGTTGTCTTCAAATTTAATGGGGAAGGAGAGATTAAGGGGTGGATGATAGCGATCCAAGGTTGAGAGAAGATGAGGGCTCGGGGAGACAACACAGTTATCGCAATCAGATGAGAATATAAGATCGAGGTGTCTCCCCATAAAGTTTGCTACTCCATTTAGTTAAAAAAGGCCACAATTAGACAGACGATCAATGAACAGCGATTCAGATTTAGAAGAGATGTTAGTTGGAAAGAAGGATGTCTGATCATCTGAGGTAGACCAATTGAGATGGGGAAGATTAAAGTCACCTAGAACGATGATTAACAGCGGCTTGGTATGGTTTAATTTGTTGGGCTGGTCGAATATAACAACAAAGGACAAAAAGACAAAATTTAGGGAGTGTAACCTTAGCTGATACACCTTCAAATTCGATTGAAGTGGGAATACGGAGTAATGAACTTTCAAAATTACAAGCGATAGCTAAAAGCACACCACGACCGTGTGTATTACTCGCACATTCCACGACATCCATCCGATAGATGGAATAGTCGTTAGTGAAGAGCTCAGTACTAAGGATATCAGGTGTGAGGTTTGTTTCGGTAAGGGCAAAGATGTCATAAGGAAGGTTTTTGGAGTTATTAAAGACGGCAGAAGTTTTAGACCTTAACCCTCTTACATTTTGATAGTAAAGGCTAAGACATTTAGGTTTAGTGGTCCTTAGGTTAGGAGCGATAGTATTTCTTCATATCTGCACGGGATTTTTGGATATGAGATAGTCATTTTGAAGAGATAAAAGACACAAAAGAGGTTAGGTCTTCTCTCACTTTTTGAGGAGAAATTTTAAGGCCATCATGAAATTTCAATAAGTGCATCACGTTTGATAGGGAGGCCTTCTTGGGAGATTAAAACCTTAATGTTTGTATTTGTTTTACCTTCAAAGCAAACAGAATATGGTTTGTCGTGCAGGAAAGCTAGGTAAAGACGAACATTATTGTAGATTTTGTGGTCTCTAAGACGGGACATAACATACCGATCATTAGTATTGGCCTCAGATAAATGTTTAGTTAATTTAACATTTGGAGGGATCATTGGGTTAAGGAATCCTTGAGGTTCTTGGGAAACTGATGAAGAAGAAGTAGGGTTAATGGTGTGAGAATGGATGAAATTTGTATAAGCGGGTATTTTAGCAGGAGCTTCAACCATCGGAGAACAAAAACCAAGACCCGGATGAGAAGTTTTAAAAGAAACTCGTTTGGATGGAGGCTTTACAGATGTAGGAGAAGTTTTCCGTTTAAGGGCCGAAAGTTGGTTGGAGAGAGAAAAGTTTGGAAAGATTTGTGTTTTAAGGGTCCAGTTAGTTTCAATATTTTTTTTGGGATAAGGTTTGGGATTAGGTTGTTGATTAGGTTGGGGATTAGTTTTAGGACTAGGTTTGGGATTAGGTTTGGGAATAGGTTTGGAATTAGGTTTGGATTTGTTAGACTTAGATTATTATTGCTACTCATTCTGGATAGCCGCATTTGACCAATTCGTAAGTATCCTTTTTGGTGATGAAACATCCAGTTATCATCATTATATATTGCACTTGTTAGATCGGTACTGGAATATTGCAGCATAGTTTGGAATCATTATATGACACATTCTTCTAGAATAGAAAAAATAAAAAAACGTTTTACTAGGTATGCTTTCTATAAATTAAATTGGAATATGGAAGTACCATGTTATCCATCTAGATGCCTGCTTATTGACATTCAAACGCTTGAAGTAAGGAGAAAATATTTTTCAATAATGTTTGTATATTTATTGCTACTATTATTTTTGTACATATACTTCTATGTAAATCAATTATTATATTAACTTGTTAAGCTACTCGTAGTCTATAAGAGTTGTACTCTGTTTGACGAAATAAACTAAACTAAACAAAAAATTGAACAAAAACATATTATTAAAGAAAAATAATACAACTTAGTAGTTTAAATTTTTTTACTCAACTAACCTGAGAACAAGTTGAGACATTGACGCAAAATTTTAAACGATTTAGTCAAATGCTAAAGCCATTTTTAGCAATTTACTGAGCTAAAAAGATGATAAGGCTAATTTTAAACGATCATTTAGCTAAAGTTTTAATCACGGGATGGCTACTCAACTCAAGCACATATTTTGGAACAGATGGATTATAAAAAATTTAATCTCAGGGTATGTTTGACAAGGTAGAGTTCGGCTCTTGGTTGAAAGCCTAAAACTAAGACAGAATAACAAATCGTAGGCTTACAGTCTTATTTAATAGAATTCGCTAAACAGATGAATAGTTATACAGTGCATAAGGATTTATGTAGGCTCTACGTAACGTTGAGAAAATTCTCATTTATAAAAAATTCTGCCATAAATTTTAGTTATACAATGCTTATGTCAAAAAAAGTACCAAAATGGAGCAATAGCAATCTATTCCATTTATCTGTCAATATCATCCAATATTTTACATTTCTCAGAAAGTGCCAAAGTAACATGCTTCCTTTTCTTTGTAGAAGCCATAATAAGTAATAACTTATGTTTTAAAAATTTTCAATGAGAAATTCAAATTACACCAAAAAATATGCCTTATCCTTGGAGAAAGCTCACGATGAAATGTAATAGAGCATGAAAAATCAACGACCACAAATATAAACTTCCACAGTCTTATTTAATAGAATTCGCTAAACAGATGAATAGTTATACAGTGCATAAGGATTTATGTAGGCTCTATGTAACGTTGCGAAAATTCTCATTTATAAAAAATTCTGTTATACATTTTGGTTATACAATGTCAAAAAAAAGTAGCAAAATGGAGCAATCTATTCCATTTATCTGTCTATCAAATCAGCTGTTTGTCATAATAAACAAAATATAGAAATTTGTGTTGTGCTTTTGTTGTGCAAAAATGGAATCGAAAACAAAAAGGTCTCGTACCCCGAATTGGGATTCGTCCGATAAAGTAAGTAATATCATGAAATCAATAAAACTTCTTACATTTCTTTTAGATACTCCTCCGACAGCTTATAGAAGACAAAATTGAAATTATTGAAAATAAAAATGTTGGCACCAACACGTCCCGCATGAAAATAGACGCCTGGCGTGAAATAACCCATAGGTATGTATGTACAAATATAGATAATCTTTGTTTTTTACTAAATTGTTTGCAATGATTTTCAGTTTTAACAGTTTAAGCGCAACGATGAGGGAAACATCTCAAATTCAGGCTCAATGGCGAGGAACTAAAATGAAGGCCAAAGCAGAGATGTCGGTCTTCCAAAGAAACCTGAGAGCAACAGGTGGTGGATCATTTAAACGGAAGTTAGCTTAGCACATTACATACATTTCTCTTCGTCATTGAATAATATTATTTTTTTTCTTTATCAGATTAACTGCGTTTGTGATTGTGATTTTTAGCTATTATTTTCCATTCCGTCCATGATGAATTTGTTTTTGTTTTTTATAAGTGTTCTTTTTGTTTCATGTTTTTCTTTAGTTTTGTTAGTGACGTTAATGTTGTGAATAGTTTTTAGTTTCTTATACGTTTCCCAATAAAAATATATTTAAAAGACACATACGAAAATGAATGTTTTATTAATTGCGAGTGGAAAAGTATTGTTCAATAAATACAAGCCGTGTGAGATTTTGGTTGCTTCCTTCCTGTTGCGATCTTTCTTGATTTTCAGTTGAATCTGCTTGATTGTCATCGTTCATATCATCATCTATTTAAACAAAAAGTATTACATATTAAGGTTTTTAATTTTGTTTAATTTTATACCTGTAAGTGGAAGAACATACTGCAAATCAATTGCCAAGTTATGAGGAACTGCTAAGTCTATAATAGTTGTTTTGGCATTTTCTAAGGAGCACCTCACCTTGCTTCCAGGCGCCAAAGCATCTTTACACCGTGTTACGAGTAGCTATATGAGCTATATTGTATCTTATTTCAGGATCCGTTCGAGGATTCAAAATGGGGGTAAAGAGGATATTAGTACAAGGGTATCCACCATCCCCAAGCAGACGACCATTGAACTCCCCATCATCAAATCGTTGTTTGATTCTGCTTTCCCTAAAAATTCGTGAGTCATGAGTGCTGCCTCTCCAGCGGCAAACAATGTCATTAATTTTAAGGGATGCGTCGCACACTACTTGCGCATTCGGCGAGTAGTATCCTTTTCTGTTAATATAGTACTGCCCTGATGGGCCACCTACTTTTGAGATCCTTATATGGGTATAGTCAATGGCCCCAACCACCTTTGGAAACTCCCGTATATGAGAGAACTTGTTTATAGTTCTTATCTGGTCCGAAAAAGAAGTTGGCATTTTAATAAGCAAAGGTCTTTTGGTAGCTAATGCTTGCAAATTTAGCAAAGCGTAGGTTGGCTAAATCCGTGGATGTCTGCTCCATCGTCTTGAATCTATAAACAAATCATAAAAGGTACGGATTTCGAATTGGTGTGAACATTTAGTACAAACTTACCTCGTTCCGTCCCCAATATCTTATTGCAGCCATTACTTGGATATCTATTGGGGTGTGGCCTCATCTATTGTCGCTGATGAGATCCGAACGGAAAATTTCAATTATTTTTATGATATTCTTTTTTGAAAATCTATATTTTTTTTAATTCTTCGTTTCTTAGGCTCATTGTCATTGGGTTTAACCTTTTTTTATAAACTTTCCGACTTATCGGAGTTGGTAAAACGCGATTTAAATTATTAAAATCGTTAATAAATGAGCTAAATTGGAAAGGCTTCAGAGAAACATTTACGAAATAATAACAACAATAATTTCCTTATGTAGGCTCTATTCAACCTCAAAACGCGTTTAGCTTATTATGGGATTATGCAACCTTGCATAAGTTTTATAAATAGCATTTTTGCGTTTAGAGGCATTATAGAGATTACATAACTTTATGTAGGCTCTATACAGCGTTTTTAAATAAGACTGTAAGTGTTGTTCGAAATTACAAGTTTTTGTAACACTACATTTTTTTATGTTGAAACATTATTTAGGCTGATTGGTGATAAGCCAAACTTTCTAATTTAACCCGAGATATTACCTTTGTAAAATTAATTATATAGGATCAGTGGATGGAATGTTCTTGTCTACTTTTGAGAATTTTAGCAATTACTAGGTCCATTTAAGTGTGTTTGCTTTCACTTGACATGTTCGTAGGTTATTTTTAAGCCCTTTACAATAAACAAAAATAAATAGAGAACTAGGGCCTAGTGACTTACAACTCTCAACCATTCCTGTGTGCGATTACTGTTATCGGGGATGGAGGGGACCTACAGTTTTAATCCGAATTCGAACGGCTAATTTGAGAAACCATTTTTCATGTCAAGAATTATTTTTGGAGGATTTGTCAATTCCTCGCAAGAAGCAGTACCCTTGAAAAAAACTTTAGGTGGCATAGGCAGGGATCGAACCCAAGACCTCTGGCATGACATTCCCACGCAATAACTATAACAATAGGCTGTTTAAATCTATGGATCATTGTTTTTAGCATTTAGTTATTTTCTTTAAAAAAATCCAAAATTTTGAAGGACACCAATGGACATGTTTATCAGTATGGGTCGCATCTCAGACTCTGTTTGTTTGTTCGTTAAAAAAATATCCTCCTTCAGTTTATTATTTATTTAAGTAACACCCTTGTTTGTAAGTTGGATCTTCCTTTTTTTCCTTAAAAACAACGCTTAAAGTCGATTGTGACATTCCCTCACTAAAACTGTAAGCCACTTTCCATAATATTAGGTTAGGGGTTTATTTTCCCACTTAAAGTATAATTGTGTAGATTGTACCTCAAGTACATATATAGTGAGAACTTAACATTGCCTTAATCCTCTTACTGTGTGTGTCAGATATAGTAATCCTGCAGTATAAAAGTGATTTCTAAAATACCTGCTCTTGCGGCACTTGACTGTCTGAAACACAAACCCCAAACGAATTTAATATTTCCAGCGATTTGATTTATTCGTACGTGGAGTTACAAATTACAAACCCAGCATTAGTACGAGTACCTTTATAGGAAGTTAAACTTAATTCCCAACATCCCAAAACCAGTGCATACTTATGGATAGTTTGATGTATATGTACAATAACGGGTACGAGTGTATCATGGAATTACGGTAGCTTTGGAGATTTAGGATTATGGTATTCATGATTCCCCGAAATGTGTGAGGAGGCAACTACCGTGTAATTGAATCTGGAATCGGATTCACCCCATTTCACAATAGATTTAAAGTTTGCAAAATATTTTAATTGACGCAATGATAATGACTGCTGAATTGTTATCCGATTCTACATATTCCTTAGGATATAATTCAGTGGAATTCTAATTTTAACTTAATTGGCACCCAAGCAGGGAATTTTTATTCGTCTGTGAAAGAATTTTAGAATCTTGAATATTAAAAAACCTACATCTCTTTCAAGATTGATAAAAGTTCTCAATTAAAAAGTTTCAAAAGTCAAAAACAAACTTATTTAAAGTTCTTAAGAAAAACCTAAACAAAGGCAAAATATCCCAAATAAAGGTGACAGTATTTACAAAAACTCTGAAGAATTTAATTTATTTTTCCCAGGTCTATGTGTTTTAGATTTCAATTAGAAACACTTACTTACCTTTACCCAAAGGTTTTAAGAACCTCTGGTTTTTGAATTTTCAATTCAAAATTAGGTGGCAACGTATGTATATGAACAAACAATTACTTTCGTCCTATAATTGGTTTTAAACCCTTTTCTGATGTATAAAATTGCCATACAAACATTAATTTACTTTTGATGCTAACCCCGTTAAAACCATAATACATATAAGATAAATCTGTTGAAAAGCAAAAGTTAAGGCTGATGGCTACATTTTAATACTTGTTTATTTCTTTATTTGCTCTTTAAAGGCTTGATATCTCGTCTACAAAAGGGTATAAATTAACAGCCTTTCCATGAATTAAATTGAGTTTAGACTTCGCATATGGATGTCTTTATCTTTACCTTTCAACCTCAGATATAAATCAGATATAAAAAAAGAACGACAATTTGAAAACTGAATAAATTGTCAAAATATGTACCTTTATTCTTTTCATGTCGATTTACAAGCAACCTTTGAATTTTGTATTTGCGTATTTTCTATTTGGAAGTGAGACATCGCTCGGGACTTTTACATTACCAGCTTTTTCTTTGAATAGAAGTTCCAGGTTACCTGTGGTGAAGGGTTGTATTCTTATTGAAGCTGCATGGTACCTTTAGTTTTCTTTTATTCAGATGTTTTTTTTATGTTGCTGAAGTACTTTTTCCTTTTTTTAAATATCTTCTAAATTGACTTGAGTATCTACATTTCTAAGTCGTAAGAAAATCCCTGACAATTTATGTATGTATGTTTATTATGTAAAATACATTTTAACCCTAGTCTAGAGAAAAAGTACCTACTTTAGGTATCGATTTGGACTCAAATTTAGAAGGTTATCTAACATAGGAGTGCCTCTTTATTAAGGGTTCGATACCAAATTACCATCGTTTGAAACTCATTGAATTCATGCCTTGACAAAATTAAAGATAAAAAAGAAGCTAGAGGATATGACCCACACTGAAAACTTCCCATTCCTGATCGTCTGCCAATATTTTTAAAATGTTAACAAAAGTCTAATTACAGCATTTTGTGTAAGATAATAAAAAAGGTTGTAACAAAATAAATGTACTGTCTCACCTTCCCTTACAACCCCTAGCGACAGGCAAAAGAGGCTGATCCTGGCAGCAGGAACCTGAGGGTGTAAGGATAATGATGGGGACCCAAAATGTCCAGCTATATGAGGGGATTGATCTCTATAGAGGGGTGAGGGCCGATGATGGTATTCACCCTTGGAGTATTTGCCTGGCAATGTATCTAAAAGATACCACCTTGACTACTGCAACCTCCATTTCACTGCATTATTACCTTCAATCACACTTCTTTGAGATGGTATTTATCTACCAATATTTGACTTGAATGTTTTTTTTTTTTCTTTCAGGTATTATTGCGGACGCCTGGTGAACTGCCTCCCAGACCTAGAATGCAAAAAGAAGATTGGTTAGAAGAAAGAAGAAAAAAAAAACATGTAAACATTCCTTGAGAGGGAAATTCAAAACATACTTTCCCGTTTGTGAGGAAATCCCTAGATGAGGAGATAGATCTTAAAAGAGAAAAAAACAATTATTATTAGGTTTATAAATAATAAAATGCAGTATAAAATAATAAACAAAACAATAATTATTTACCTTCCATGTTGATTGTTGAGTTCTGGAATTGATTTGGATTTGAATGACAGAGACTACTGGTTGTAAAGACTTCGTACTTTATACGTTTACATGGGGGTCGAGTTGAAATAGACCATTTCTGCTAAACGTCAATTCTGGACCTAGTTAGAGATTTGTAAAGAAAGAGATGAATGATAGAGACAAAAAAAAACTAAAATATTGTAATATGTACATATACACTATTTATCTCTTTTAATATCGTGTTGTAGTAGAATCAAATAAGGGGCAACATATAGTGCTTCGTTAAGCATATAATAATTAAGAGGAGAACTCGTTTCGTTAAGCATCAAGAAACATCTAGTGATTAAGAGGAGAACTAACTTCGAGAACATTCAGCGCATACAAGAACGTCGAAGGGGCAACATCTAGTGATTAAGAGGAGAACTAGCTTTGTTAAGCATCGAGAACAACCTAATAGTTTCTCGAACCGATTTGAGGTATATAAATAGGGACAGGAGTAAAAGCCGAACTCGTTAAACGGTTGCAGGAATATCTGGAGCAGCAAAATGAAGACCCAGATACGTTTGCTTTCGAATTAGAAAAGTGGAAGAGGTAAATGCAAATGTTGCCTTATCTAACATGGCATAGCCAAATTTGAAGAAAATAAAATTGATGTCCTGAAACAATTAGAAGCCCAGAGAAGCGACCAAAAGCTAGAACAGCAGACTATTTTAGAGCGATTCGACGAACAGAAAAAACTTTTAGAATGCAGGTTTGTGGTCTTCGAAGAGAAAATCAAAACTGTCGACGAGCGCGTCGAAAAAATGCACGTTTAGAGAAAATTGACGAACAAATTGAAACTATCACAAATAAATTAGAAAAAGGGCGGAAGATGAAAGCTCGAGAATCTTCTGGTGAGTGCTCAAGGAAGAGAGAAGTAAATCCTCCAAGCTTTGATGGGCAGATTCCGTGGTCAATCTACAAGAAACAGTTTGAAGCAGCAGCGTTAACAAACGGCTGGGACGATCACGAAAAATACATTGCTCTTACTCTTGCTCTAAACGGATCTGCAGCTGAACTATTACAAACCATCCTAGCAGAAAAGAGTGGTGACTTCACAGTTCGGGCAAACGCAATCGAACAGCGGTTTGGGAATAGCCACCTGGCAGAAGTCTTCCGAGTTCAGCTATACAATAGGACACAGAAAAGAGGTGAATCTCTGCAGCAGCTTCAGGCAGCTATAGAGCGATTGGTTCACTTGGCGTATCCAACAGCTGGTAACGAAATAATGAACCCACTTGCTGTTGAAGCCTTTGTGAGATATAAATCTGGTCTCCAAAGGGCTATACGCACTGCCGGAAAGCGAACACTACCAGAAGCATTGGCTTTCGCACTGACTATGGAAGCTGCAGAACAAGCTTCCCAAAACGTGCATCGCGTAAGAAAATTATAAATAAAATAAAAAGGAGTGGACAATGATGACTACTTTGTGGTACACCGGACAAAATTTTGTATTTCATTGGAAAGAACATCACAAATTTTAACATATTGAAAATTCGGTGTAGATTACATCCACTTGAGTACGATTTTTTAAACAACCCAGATACTCGTAGTACCTAATTTGTAAAAATTGCTAAATTTGTTGCAGTAGGCCTACCACTCAAAAAGCCACGCTGATGCATAGGGAAATATGGTTTTGAACTAAACGAAAAAGTTTAATGTAAACAATTGCTTTTAATAATTTAGGGTTAAGTTATCATAAAAATCTTTTTAATTTTCAAAAAATGTACCATTGTAATAAATACTGGAAGGAATTCCAATTGATTTGGAAATCGAAGTGCACTAGTAACAAAATATAAATGTGGGTTGCACTCCTTCCTCTTGTTTTATATCACCAAATCAATAAAGTTACATGAATTGGGAGATATTCAAAAAGCAATGGTGCCTAAAGAACAGAATTCTATTCCACAATTCGTAATAAACAGATAAGCATTTGTTTCACATGACACAGTTTTATCTCTGCAATAATAAACCAACAAATGAGCATTGCAATTACATAATTTGAATATTAATTACTGTCAGATAAAAAAAAATGTTCAACTAAATTATTAGATAATTTAAATCAAAGGCTTTAACTTAGCTCTAAAAACAACCATCACATTTTCATTTCCCAAAACTGGCAATAAAATTTGTCAACGATGCGTTTTATTGTAAAAGCTATTATAGTATTTGGTCCCAAATAAATATGTCTGTTCCATATGGCAGAGATCTGGATTTGAGTATCCATCGATACGAATGTTATGCGCCCTTTGTGTTACTTATAAAAGAAACAATCATTGGAGGCAATCACATAAAAAATCTCATCACTCGTTTTATTTTCACTTCAATGGACCACACATTTCAATTCCGTAAAAGAGGACATTGCTACAACAACATCAACCTAGGAGTATGTAACATATATGTAACGCCTGGTACACTGTTCTCACTCACTGTTTAAAAAAATAAACCTTCCTGGAATGATTTTCCAACAAATTCCACGTTCACACCTCTTGTTGTAAACTTGTGAAAACATTTTTTTACTTAACCATGTGTGCGGAGATAAACCTCAAACAGAAATATGCAGGATTTACACGCCTTGAAATTTAACTCTAAAAACATGTGGACGTAGGAAAGCTGTCACGTGGAAGCATGTTTTTTGGATTTCAGAAGTTGACGGATGAAGAGAGAATAGAATTTAATTGGTCTACACAGGTACTACCTTTTTTTTACTTTATGAGCTTAAGTATTTTAAAATGTTTATTTTTAGCAAAATAAGTTTGAAATTCAAAATAATGATATGCATTCCAATCTCAGTCGATAAGCAAAAAAAGTAGAAGAAGAAATCGACCTTAATCTACTCCATTTCGTCTGCGAATGACCAAGGTAGAATTTCGATAGTACGCATTCTTTTAACCATATAACATTTGAAGTGTAGGGCTTAAAGTTTAAGGGCACTTTTAAGAAATGCTTCTAAGGCTTTATATTATGATACCGCAACGCAGTTAACCATCCAACACTCTTAAGGCCCAACTATAATAGACTTAACCGAAAGTAAGCTAATGTCAAAACCGAACGAAAAGTTATCAGAACTTTAAGTAACTTAAGCAACTTTGACACTTGCAAATTTGCATTTGCTTAAGCTCAAGCCATTTAAATGGCTCTTATTGCGCGAAAGTTAGCGAAATTTAACGAAACTGAGCAAAACGTCTATTATGGTTAGTGACATATAAGGCTGCGTATTGGATCGGTCCCTTAAGCTGGCTTAAGCTCCGTTAAGTCTATTATAGTTGGGCCTTTATGCCCCCCAATGCCTCTAGGCGGGGTAAACTTACAAGTGTTTACAGGTAACGGTATGATCTCTTGTTCAATTTGATAAGCTTTACCTATAGTTTTAATATTGTTCTATGCATTGCTGTTCGTTGCATAGCTGTAGTGCGTTTCGTTTGGAAGCTAGGTTGGTTTAAAGTGAAAAATACCCTCGCAAGCAGAAAACAAATATTTTTTTGCAAACACGATTTTCAAATATTAAAAAAAATAGTAATTTTCGCCAAATCGAAGTGTTTTTTATCGATTAGTAAAAAAAAGTTTTGTGTTGTGTAGTGTTTTTGTATAAACTTGTTCTTGTTAGTTGCTCATTACTGATTCAGTGATTTTGGTAGGTAGTAATGTCAAGAAGATCATTGAGGAACTTGTCAGAGATGACAGATGACGAAATAGCTGAATTGATGAATGTAATTTCAAGCCCAGAAGATACTAGAGGAGCAGATGATTTTGACGATAACGACAAGATTTTATTTTGATTGATCATTGTTTGATGAATTCAAGTCAAATCTTGACTGATGCAGTAAATGCAAGAATCGGCATCAGCGCCTTAGACGTGAGTCACCAAGAGCCAACTTTAGCTTTAGCATCATTGCCTTCAACGTCTGTTGCTTCTTTTGTTGCTTTCGAATTAAACGCCAGATCTAATGCCGCAACAAATCCCGCTATCATATCTGAGCCTAATGTTACCCCTTCACGTTATAGAAAATGTAAACGCGACTTGAATGACAACGAATTATAAGAAGAGGAAGGTGGGCCAGATCATTCGAATACAGGCAAATTCGTTGGTGTCCATGTTGTGGAAAAAAAAATATGCAGCTGCATGTAAATGAAGTCGTTTTTCGTGGAGAAAAAAGAGCTGCCCCAGGAAGTAAAAGCCTTGAAAACACCATTTGATTTCTTTCATTACTTTGTGACAGATGAATTCATGCAATATCTAGTTGATGAAAAAATGAGTTTGTATACGTGCTAGCAGAAAATTGAAACCAGATTTGTTACCAATGTATACAAGAGGTTCGACAGTTTATTGGAATCATGTTCTTTACGTCTGTATATCGCTATCCAAATGTTTGTTCTTACTGGGGAAGATATTCGCTGGAAGCAATCCGATCCACAATGTCACGAATAAGATTCGAACAAATTCGCCAGTTCTTGCATTTCAATGACAATTCGACTATGATCCCGAATGGCCAGCCTGGATACGACAAGGTGCATCAAGTTCGACCACTAATAGATAACCCATTTCAACGAAGGCTTTGGGTCTGTTCCGATGCTTCATCGTCTATGTGTAGACGAACAGATGTGTGCTACGAAAATGGGTGGCAACCCTGCACGGCAATATATGCCAGCCAAACCACATAAGTGGGAAACCAAGCTGTTTGTTTTATGTGACCATATGGGCTTTTCATATTCTTTTGAAATTTATTCTGGTGCAGGAGACAATGTGGTACCAGAAAATGCTCCAGGTCTCGGAGCCTTGTCAAAAGTCGTTGTTCGTTTGTCTAGCAAAATTCCAGACAACGTGAACCATATTGTATATTCTGATAATTTTTACACGTCGTTTGCTGACGTAGAAGCCGTGGCACTGTGCGCTCAAATCTAGTGCAAAACATCAAATTGTCGAGCGATGCTGAGTTGACGAAGCGAAAAGTAGAGCGAGGGTACTCTGAGGAATATGTCGCCCTACGGCATAAATATAAGCAGCGTTTTGTGGTTGGACAACAAAAGTGTTCGACTACTTTCGACTTATGTTGCTGTAAAACCATTTCTTTCTCAAGAGCTTATTCCACCACCCTCCAAATCTTCGCGATTGGATGGAAAAAATAAGCAACAAATAGAAGTTGACTGCCCATTTATAATAAAAGAATACAATTGACAGATGTGCGGTGTCGATCTCATGGATGGTCTTCTCGGTCGGTATCATATTCACATGAAAACCCGAAAATGGACGAACCGCATCTTTTTCCAACTGTTAGATATGGCGATGGTAAATTCTTACATCCTTTATCAATGGAGTAAAAATCGAATTGCCAAACTTTCGCTCTGAAGTTGCTGAATCTTTGTGCATGGTTTCAAATGAAACGAAAAAACCAAGAGGTCGTCCAACGTCATCACCAGTAGCACAACCCCTCAAGCCAAAGAAGTCTTATTTCCCTACCCCAGAGGTTCGTTATGACAACGTGGGTCATTGGTGCGTATTTCATGACCGAAAGGGCAAAAAGGCTTGCAAATTTCCGGAGTGTAAGTTAGAAACGCAGGCATATTGCACCAAATGCAAATTGAATCTCCCCAATTCAACCACAAAGTCGTGTTTTTTTTACTTTCATCAACGTTAAGATAATATCCAACTATACACACATTGTTCAGTAACTTTTCTTTTTTTCTTACTTTAATTTTCAGCTTAATTCACTCAATAAATTATAATTTTCATAACTTCACCTGTGTGTTTTTTTTTTCATGTTAATATTTTCACCTGTAAAAGGTAAAAACTTGATTTTTTGAAAAACTAATTTCAGATTCGTTCTTATCGCATCCATATTTGTAAATACAGATTTTTTGAACCAAATCAAAAAATAAGTCATTAGAGGGTTAAGATGAATAAATTTTGAGGTATGTTTAATGCCTCATTGATTCTTTCTAAATAGGTTTGAAATGAACTCTTTATCAAGAAGTTCAATTTTTTTTCATTAATTCGATTTTGTATCAAGTGTGTGTAAATTAAAAATACATTATCATCAGAATACCCCAAAAAAAGTTCAACTTCCCAGTTCTCTATCTAAACCTACAATCTTACATGGCGCTAAGAACATTTCCGTCACACAGGAATATTTTTTGAAGGAACACCTAATGTGTCTTCTTTTTGCAGGCATGGTGGTTAGCATTCGATTAGCAAGTAAATATGTGAAAAAGTCAATAAAATAAAATACATAAAGACACTTAGTCTAGACAATACGTCATAATGGAAGAGTTGACGAGATATTTGCTTTCGTGGCGCCACAGCTGATTAAAAATATCACCAGAATTGAAACTACGTTGGTTTACGTCACATAATGAACTGAGCTACGAGTGAACGATAACAAATATTATGAAATTCATCTTCTAAACAATTTTCTCCGATATCCGAAAAAGTCCTTATTTTAAACGAAAAGGGGAGGATTTTAGAGCGCATGCGCTTAAATGTTGTTTACAGACATTTTATTTTAAAATAATGTTGAATTGCAGAGCTTAACATAATTTAACATTATGTTATTTTCTGTTATGCAGTGGTCTCTGTTAAAAATTTCTTTGATATGCAAATTTTGCAGTCGTTGTCTATAAAAAAAAGTACTACCCTTATTATGCAGAGGCACAGTGTGAGCACTAGGAAGAGGAGAGAGGGTTTAAAAGGAGTTGCAATGACTAAGAAAGAAACTGGGGTAAGGAATTCCACATTCGCGTAGTACGGCTAAAGAACGAATCTCTGTATTCGACAGTACGACCGAAATTGGGCTCGAGAGTATACTGATGAGCATTCCTAGAAGCGCGAGTATTACGGTTGAACTGTTTAAGGGGAGTAATGCAATTGGCTATTTCACTAGAGCATAAGCCGTTAAAATAACGGTACAAAAGGGTCAGATAAGAGACCCTACGACGATATTCAAGCGAAGTAAATGAACTTATGATGATATTATCATTTATCAATTTAAATAATCTACGTTCAATACTATCCAAGACGCTTAGGTAAGTTGCCGGAGCACCAGCCAAGAGATGGGAGGTATAATCAAGCTTTGGAAGTATGTAAGTCTTGTAGATAACAGCCAGATCAGAAGAGGTGAAATATTTCTTGCATCGCCTAAGGAAAAGCAAACACCTTGCGGCATTTTTGGTGACATCGCGTATGTGATCGTTCCACAAAAGGTGGTTGGTGATACACATATCGAGAATATTGAGATGTTCAGTATCCTCGCTGCAAGTAACATTTATAGATAATGGCAAGGGGGCTATATTTCGCTTTAACGATACAAGACGATTCGCTTTAACGATAGAAGACGCAATTCGAAGCATTAAACTCCACGCAGTTTCTTATTCCCCATTGTGCAATGCTGTTTAGGTCGGAATTTAATGAGCTTATCATATTTTGTCGTTGCAGTTCCACATCCGAAAACGAGGGATGTGAGTCAGAAAACGAATATGAAAAGCTAAGAGTACTATCTTCAGCAAAACAATGTATTATATTAGGAGTTGCAGACACGAGATTATTAATAAAAATGAGAAAGAGTGTTGGAGATAGAACAGAGCCCTGGGGCACACAAGCATTTCTTTTATGGTTTTCAGACTTGAATCCATCCAATACTACTTGTATTGAACGATTCGAAAGGTAATTACTAATTCAATGAAGAAGGGATTCAAGAAAACCGAAGCACGCATTTTCGATAAGAGAGCTTGATGCCAAACCTATGCTGTTGAAATATCAAGTGCAATAATCTTACTTTCTCCAAAGCGATGTAAAGATTTGCTCCACTGTTCGGTGAGATGAACCATGAGATCAGCAGTGGACCTATTGCTTCGAAAGCTGTACTACCGGTCATTAAGAAGCTTTCGATCTTCAAGATATTTCTTGAGCCGATAATTAATCAGCGTTTTCATGAACAAGTGCAATCGGTCGGTAATTAGAGGGTGAGGAAGATTCTTCTTTTTTGGGGATGGGCTGGACAAATGCAGTTTTCCATCGGCTCGGAACGAGGCCTGAGGAGTAGGACAGATGAAAAAGCTTACGCAGTGGTTTTGCCAGCGTTAAAGAATTACTCTTCAGAACAATAGCGGGGATACCATCGGGACCAGCGGATTTATGTGTGTTCAGATCTCTTAGGACTCTTGCCACAGTACGAGTGCGAAAAAAGATTGGTCCCATAGAATCAATAACTCGCTCAAGTACAGGCGGAGTCATAACACTTTCTGGCAGCCTTGAATTGGCAGCGGACTGCCTTGAAAAAAGATTAGCTTTATCTGAAGAACTAACAAAAGGATTGTCATTGACAACGAGCGTAAGAACCGATGAAGAGGAAGAATTTCTCATGTTTTTTGACCAAACATTCGTACTGCCTTTGGGACATTGCAGTATTTTTGCCGTAATTTTTACTTACTCAGGGTGGCGCTACAGTCCTGTGTGAACTAGGGCCTCACCCAACAAACTTCTCCATCTAGCTCAGTCCCTAGCTAGATGTCTCCAGTTTCCCGCTCCAAGTTGGGTGAGGTCACCTTCCACTTGTGAACCCCACCTGATCCGCGGTCTTCCTCTACTGCGCTATCCTGTGGGTGCGGATTCGAAGACTTTTCGTGCCGGAGCATTGGTTTCCATGCGCTCTACGTGACCCAGCCATCTTAGTCGTTGGAGTTTTACTCTTCTGGCTAAGTCTACGTTGCTGTACAGCCCGTACAGTTCGTCGTTCCATCTCCTCCTCCACTCCCTTCGATGCATACGGGACCGTAGATCACACGAAGAACTTTTCTCTCGAAGCGACCCAAGGTGCTTTCATCCGCTTTTGTCATGGTATATGCTTCTGCACCGTATAGCAGGACGGGGATGATAAGGGTCTTATATAGCAACACTTTGGTCCCTCGAGAGAGAGGACTTTACCACTCAATTGCTTTCTTAGTCCAAAGAAACAGCGGTTAGCAAGAGTTATTCTGCGTTTGACCTCAGCGCTGGTGTTGTTTTCTGCGTTTACAGCGGAGCCTAGGTAGGTAGACGAAGTCCTTGACTACCTCAAAGTTACGTCTGTCGATTGTGACGTTTTGACCAAAACGTCGGTGTTGTATGTCCTTTCTAGACGACAGCATGTACTTTGTTTTGCCCTCATTAACCGTTAAACCCATTTTTCCGCCTCTGCCTCAATACTCACAAAAGCCCCATTGACATCACGCTGAGTTCTTCCGATTATGTCAATGTCATTAGCATATGCCAATAATTGGACAGACAGACAGCACGATGTTAAAAAAATCGCATGACAGCTCATCACCTTGTCTAAAGCCTTTTTTGACATCAAAAGGTTCTGTTAAGTTGTTTCCAACCTTTATGGAGCAGCGTGAATTCTCCATGGTCATCCTGCACAAACGGACGAGTTTGGCAGGGATGCCAAAACTAGACATGGTTCTATACAGCTCGTCCCTGTAGATGCTGTCATATGCCGCCTTGAAATCGATGAAAAGATGGTGGGTGTCGATTTGGTGTTCTTGAGTTTTTTCTAGGATCTGCCGTAATATGAATATTTGATCAACTGTGGACTTTCCTGGTCTAAAACGACAATGATAAGGACCTATCAGGTTGTTGACGATGGGCTTTAGACGTTCACATATTACGGCAGAGCCGGTTTTATCCGGCTACTCATCCTTGGAGTTATACTTAGGATCTGGCCCTCCAGGTTGGAGGTTGTGCGTCGGGGTGACTTCCTGGAAACGTAAAAGCTTTCATAGTTGCGAAGCGCCGTAATTTTTGGTCATGTAAAAATTTGGTCTGGCGAATACGGGCGTTGCAGGCTTTCCTGGCTTGGTTGAACTTATTCCGGCTTTGCTCACTACGGTTGGCTTTATAGCAACGGAAACTAACATCTTTCAACCTAATAACCTCCTTACAGCTCGCATCAAACCAAGCGTTTTCCTTGGGTCTGATACTTTTAACCCTATTCGAGATAAAAGTTCATTCCCAGGAGAATCAAACTTGTGATCATATCAGCGCTGATGTCAACGTCACTATTGAGGAAGCATAGTGACCAGTTAAAGATCCTGAAGTATTGAGACCGTCCCAGTTGCCTTTATAGTATTTCCTAACGGTTCTCTTATCAGCTCTTTTTTTAACTGAACAGTTTTGACACGAGAAATTCGATGATATAACACAATGGTCAGATGTGCCTAGAGGAGAAAGAACACAAATAGTGTACTTATCAGGGTCAGAGGTAAGAAACAAATCAATAGTGTTCTTGCTCGACCTTTAACGTGAGATATTCGGGTGGGATCGTTCACTAGACGAGATAGGTGGTTCAACTCAGCAAAGATTTCTGCACACACTCCATCAAGTGTTGTCTGGCCTGAATGTTGAAGCCATGAAGAATTGTGTACATTGAAATCGCCCGTAACAACGATTTCAGTGCGAGGATAGGACCAAACACTTCTTTGGATGTAATCAGACAAAGCATCAAGTTCACGAGGAGTATTGAGACCGTCCCAGTTGCCTTTATAGTATTTCCTAACGGTTCTCTTAGGAGCTCTTTTTTTAACTGAACAGTTTTGACACGAGAAATTCGATGATATAACACAATGGTCAGATGTGCCTAGAGGAGAAAGAACACTAATAGTGTACTTATCAGGGTCAGAGGTAAGAAACAAATCAATAGTGTTCTTGCTCGACCTTCAACGTGAGATATTCGGGTGGGATCGTTGACTAGACGAGATAGGTGGTTCAACTCAGCAAAGATTTCTGCACACACTCCATCAAGTGTTGTCTGGCCTGAATGTTGAAGCCATGAAGAATTGTGTACATTGAAATCGCCCGTAACAACGATTTCAGTGCGAGGATAGGACCAAACACTTCTTTGGATGTAATCAGACAAAGCATCAAGTTCACGAGGAGTTGATAATCTGTCTAAATTTGGGCTTCGATAAAGTAAGCAGTAGTGAATGATTTGCTTACTGACGGAGAATTTAAACCACATATAATTAAAAAAGGAATTGGTGAAGAGACCATATATTGGTAAGAGCTGATAAGTAACATCATTCCTAATGTATATGACGAGGCCATTGTGGGAAAAGAATAAAGTCACCAAGCTGTACCCATGAATACAAAAATCAGCAAGATCGGATTTTGTTATTGGTGTTTTATTTGTTGTTGTTTTTTTTTGGGGATGCACTAATGTTTTTTTGGAAGCACTTGTTAATTTATGTGTGATTTTTGTTGTGGTAAATTATTGTTTATTACACTTTTTGTGTATATGTATAATTGTAATTAAGTTGAGGATAAAAAGTAAACTGCTACACGACACTATTAACAAACAATACAGTTATAAAAAAACGAGCACAGACAGAACGGAGACGCACAACACAGGGGCAACCTTCACTAACAAAGGTTCACTGACAACTCAAATAACTCTTGATTTAAATAATGTCAACGTATGCGAAAGTGAGGACATCAGAACTTCCATTAAATAGAAATCCGATAACCAAACCCCTCATTGTTCATCGAAGAAACTCAGATGATGTCCTAACTTATTAATGGCCCAAACATATAAAGAAAAACAAGAATAATGATAGTAACCTGGTGATGGTGTTAATCTCTCCATTTTAATATTTTAAAGGAAACATGTGCCTCAATACCCCTAATCCGTACGCCACTATCCTATCATATATTTTAAAATACTGTACACAGACAAAAAAGTTTTTGTAAAATAAACATGACAAATTATTGACTTCGATAAAAAGATGAATTATTCAATCATTCGATTTCGCTTTAACACGCATTCATCTTATTTCAATATTTCAAAATATTAATTTAAGGCAAAACCTCTTAATCTAAGATTGTAATACATGTTAACAAGTTTTTATATTAAATCTAATCGTTCTCACTTTGTTTTAACTTTTAAGTTTTTTTGAAGATTAAATTAAGAGTGCTTCATGTCAAAGCAAACATTTTTCATGTACCTACTATAACCAGCATCGTTACACTATAAACAAACGTTTTTCATTTTGATTTTACATGATTTTAGTTCTTAAGGAACTCAAGGCTTCATATAAAAACTGATTCATGTGAAGGAGCATGTTAAAATAATATGAATGAAGAAAATGTAATATGGAAATAGTATTAAAATAAAACTATTGACATATGTTCTCCCTTTTAAAAGCACTTCATGTTAAAAAAGCGTTTTTCATGTAAAAACAACATGGCTCATTAAAATAACGCTATTCTTTATTATTCATCGGAATAAGTTGCAAAAAACTGGAACTCCATTTATTTCACACAAATATGGGTTGTTTCATATTATGATAAGTACTCTTATAAGACTTCAACAACATTTTGCAAATTATAAGCAATTCAATTAATATTTTCCCTTTCCTTAATTTTCTTTAATTCCATTTTTGAATATCGTTTTAAGACTTAATAAAATTATCTTTCCATTAATGTATAACAAGTTGGCCTTAGTTGGTTCACCCTGTATCTATCGTCATTTGTAAATCAACGTTGAAAACTAATCATTCAATTTAAATTCCTCATAAAACAAAATGCAACCTCAAGAATTTAAAAGGAAATCATGTAGAAGTATTATTGTTAATAGTTGAATTCTACAAATTTTTAAAAAATCCCGTTATTTTAAAACCAATGAATATTTAGGTTCTGTGGCATGGCAATACTTCCAAAACTAAACGAAAGAGAGAAAAAGAAATAAAAAAAAAAACAAAAATACTCCATTACCAAGATCGGAATCTCAAACTGACATTTCGGTTTGCCTGCAAGCTAAGTACACACTAAATGTGAGAAAGTGTACGTAAAATGATGCAAAAACCAAACACATTCTCACATTTAGTGTTCCGGCCCATCAAAATGCTTCATTATAGTCTGCAGGCACATCTAATTGCTTTATTAAGAATGTTTTATGGCCTCGTTCAAAAACTAAACAATCCTAACCAACAGAATCTGAAGTGCTGACATGGTCTTAAATTGGAAGATTTGTGGAGCTCTTTAATTTCAATCCAAATAAATGTTGTTAATGTATATAAAATAAGATTGACCAAATACATATTTAATAATTTATTAGTGCTGGTTTTTATTTACTTAAATTATTTGCGAACGCAATATGAGCTGGAACTGGTTAAGTATAATTGGAAATGGACAAAAGTGTAACACAATACTTTGTAAAACGACAAAACAGACAATTTTTTCAGGTGTAGTTGGCTTAGAACATTTTTTTGGTGACGTTAGAAGTTCAGGGGGAAACAATAGGCGGATGCCTCAAAATTTCTTTGCACAGACAGTGCTACTTGTAAAGTTCCATTGCCAACTTTAGCTAGTTTAGATTTTTCAATTAAATTAGTATTTTCATCATTTAAGCAGTTCGATAATTGCACGACCAAATTTTAGTTTTGTTTGTTGCAGGAATATTTCTGAAAATTTCTTTTTGAGGGACTATGTTAGAGTTAGAATTTTGTTTGTAGTTTGATTTTTCAATACAAATTTGAGGGAACCATGTTTTAAAAATAAGATGCTTTCTGTAAAGCATTTTTAAGGAAAAAAATAGGCAATATGGTTAAACACAATACCAACTAAATGAGTTCAATAAATACCTTACATTTTATTATATTAAATACCTTAAATATTATGGCTTTCTCAAAAATAATTTTCTAAGCTAACCTCCGCTTTATATCTGAAAACTATTGTTTATGTATACTTTCTTCTATGCAAATACATGTATGCTTCCATCAATCAAGATTGTTATAGATGAGGTGTTTTTCGATTAAAACTCTTTTTTTAAATTTAATATTTATTAATCAAAATGGAATTTAAAAATAGTTGCAAGCTTAAATCATCAAAAACAAACTATAAATATACTTGAATTAATTAAATTGATACAGATTTTAATTACTTGCAAACAAAATTTGAGTTCAATAAATTGCGTTCGCACCCTTAACTTGATGGTTCTTCGAACGCATTTTTGATACAATAATCCGAAGTTAGTTATGAAATTTGAACAATTTCGTAGTGATTGCTGTAAATGAGTGAATAAATTATATTTAACTGGTGTTGAACATGCTTTTTTCAAGAAAAAAATTACATTGGTTCGCTATCAACAAAATTACTGCTAAAATAAAGCTTAAAACTGAGTTTTTCATCGAAAAAAGTAAAAAGAAAAATCTGAAAACAAACTTATTAACCACCCCATTTTGTTTTTGCTTTGCAAAGTGCCGCTAGCCCACGGCATCGTTTTTTTTTGTTTTCACATTTATTCATGGACTAATTGTCAAAATTACAAATACTACAATGTAAACAAACGGGTTTGGGAGAGTGAAACGTACGAAAGATTCCGATCTTGGTAAATAGAGTATTTTTGAAAAAAAATATATACAGAAAGAGACTGCGGGTTAGGTAGGGATATTGAGAGGTGAAATAAAACATTCGATTGTGAACAAGCAGATGAAACGGACGTGTTTTAATTATTTTTGTACCAAGAATTAGCTTACAGTTCGAAAGTTTAAATCATTTCCGTTTGTGTAGTGACTGAAGTAACTTCAATTTATAAGCTTTTGTGTAAAGTGAAATAAATATAATTATGTGTGATATAGTCAATATAAGTGAAGCGGAATATATCGATTTACGAGGCACAACTTGAGAAATTTCAAACATGAATTTCGAATTCTATTTGCATGACAGTATTTTTCATAATTTGATCGTGTTTACTATTTTTGTTTTTTTTTTTTTTGTGCGGTTAATAGTTTTCTTAGGGGTTGTGATTTAGATTTAGATTAAGAAAAAATATTGGGTGGTTCTAAGTCGATTTCCTCTTGGCTCAACCTCGATACCAAAGGATATAAATGTTACATATTTGTGATGATCGCAAAAAATAATTATTTTTTTGACGTTGAAACGCAGTTTGTATTGGATTCTTGTAAATAACGCATCCCTTTTATTTATTTTCAACAACAATTATTTTCTTTTGTAGATGCTGAAATAAAATTATAAAAGCTTAAGATTTCTGTCGAATGACGAGATTCAAGACGCTATCAAGCCAATGGGATTGCGGGCTCGTTTTCGAGAAACACTTTTTCGTTGGAGGAAATCCGAATTAAATTTACTTGTAAAATTTGCTCTTGATAATTGTAATTTATGTCTTATTTGTTTTCAAAGGTCGTAAATGACGAGGATAGCTAGTCACAATCAATTGCTACAGTACAAAGTAATTTCATTGTCAATCTTGATCTAGACCTGTGTCAATCTTGATTGATTCGGTCTTTATGACCCGTTCATCAAAAAGATTGAGTGATTGCAATCGTAGTAAACCAAATCAATCGTTCTCAATGTCAATCGTTTCATCCAGCTGTCTTTCGTTTTAAAGGAAATGGAAAAGAAAAGAAATATGTTTCGTTCATTCAACTTATTCTCATTCAAATAAAATGATATAAAATGGGAAGTAAACATAGCTTTGAAACAATCAATCAATTATTTCAATACTAATCGTTCTAAAGTAAAGACCGACTGACCGAAACTGAATGAAAATGAAGTACCTTACTTACCTACTCTACTGCAAAAAGTAAAAGTTCCATATGGTTCCACTCGCTTATTTTCCAATTTCCTAAGGTTCGCTTACACTTAAATTCAGTCCACAATCGCATGGAGTGGAGATGAATTTTTGTAAGTAAGGTAAAGGTACGCTCATTATTATTCCATTGTTTATGAATGCGGGTGAAAATATATAAATAAATATAATTTGTTTATGAACCAACGTGAATGTTCCGCTTTCGCCGACGCGGCGGCAGTTTTTGTTGTTGTTTAATATAGTTTTATAGATTTACATATGTCTGTTTTATTCTGTATGACAGTTGAATTTTTGTGTAACGAAAAAATGTACTGCCACATGCAAAACGCTGAGAAACCAAGTCAAATAAAGTGAAATTAACAAGATCAAAATAATTCTATTTGAAATAAAACACATGATGTCTTTATAATTTATATATGGAATGTTTATTAAGGTAAGATATAGGTACGAGGAACTTTTTTTTAAATCGAAGTTATTGCACTCGATTGAACTCTTAATACGAGTACAGTAATAAAAGGTACATTTGTAAGTCTTATAAAATTTTAAGACGAAAAAGTATTAGGTATTCGACAAAGTCTACAAGTTATAATTTAAAAATAGGCATTGCGCTGCTTTTGTGGGCTTTAAGCTGCTACGCCTATTTGAAATCGTAAGACCTGCTTTTGAAAAAACTCTCTCGCATGGTACACTCGTTGCAACAATGCAAAGCCTCTTAAGGGCAAGGTTGTAGAGTCGTGGATATATATGTTTTCTTTCCTTCCACCATTTAAGGGGATCATCGTTGCGTCGAATAGGTGTTTCATTTATGTACTTATCAATTTCTAAAATACTTGCAGCATGTTGGTTTGGGTTGGAAACGATTAAATCCAAATGAGAATCGAAATCTCCCCATATCATTGCATCGTTTTGACGCCACGATGATTCGGAATTTGTTGAAGTTGATGCAGTAATAGTATCTGGATCTGCCGGTGGTGTTTGCGTTGGGAACCATAACGCCTTAGCCTTCAAGTCCTTTAAACATTTTTCATAGGCTGTTAGGTTAGAAAACCGATGTTTTTTGAATCTTGGATCCAAAAATGTAGCTTGTGCCACTCTGTCATCAACAAATTGATCCACTTGCTTAAACCTGTTTTTAATGGAATTTACAAGAGTACTAATAATGAAATTAATTTCGTCGATTTCATTATTATTTTCAATAGACATTTTATTTAAATGTGATCTTATCGCTTTGATCATGAGCATCGTTTTTGAAATGGTGACATTTTTTTTAGCCGACATTTGTTCCGTTATTGCATGAAAAATTTTGAAAATATTTGTTGCCCTCTCCAAAATTGTCCAGTCGCTGGCCGACAAGCAATTTAGGTCAGGATTTTCAATTGCCAGAACTGCAAGCACAGCGGATTTAACAATTAGAATTCTGTTGAGCATTTCGTAGGTAGAATTCCACCGCGTTATGCAGTATTGCTTAAGCTTAAGTTCTGGCAAATTGAGCTCCCTTTCCATGCTTGCAAGTTTGACTGTTGCTTTAGAGCTTTTTTTGAAAAATGCAACAATATTTTTTACTTTCACTATTTTCGACTCGATAATAGCAAGTCCTTCACCAACAACCAAATTAAGGCTATAAGCAAAACACGGGAAATGGTTCCACTTTTTAAATTTTACAGCACCAACGACATTGTAAGCATTGTCTGTCACAACACAACACACTTTTTCTTCCAGGTTCCATTTATTCAATTCCGAGCTGAGCATGTTTCCCAGGTTAGTGATGGTGTGGCTTTCGTTATAAGGAATGCATCCTAGGAGACGTGACTCCAGGGATAAAGTGTCTTGCTGCTCTTGAATGAAGTGGACCGTAATTCCGATATAGCTTTGCTGCGTATTGGATGTCCGACCGTCTGTTGTGACACAAACAGCTGAAGCTGTAGCTAATGCGTCTTGTACCTTTACTTTTGTCTCTTCATAGAGCCTAGGTATCAAAGAATTACTTACGGTTTTCCTTGAAGGGAGCTGGTAACTTGGATTAAGCATTTGAACAAATTTCTTGAATTCCTGGTCTTCAACCATACAAAATGGATAGTATTGCTTCACCATAGTTTTGACGATTTGTTCGTCTAATTGTTTTGAATAGTTTAAGGAAATGGGTTTTTTAGTATAGCTGGAAATTGTTTGTTGTCGTTGTGCTGTAAGTCGGGGCGTTTGATTAGAAGTTGATGTGGTTATTGTACATGATGAGGATGAAGTTGAAGGACGTTCTGTTGTTGCAATTATGAATGGAGTAGTGAAAGACGTTGTGGATGTTGCTGTGGATGGAACTTCCATTGCGATAGTAGGTGGTTGAGAATTTTGTTGTTGTTGGTTGATAGAAGATGAAGATCTTAGATTTCCGGTGGCACCTCCGCTGATGCTTATAAATTTTTGACAATAGAGGCATTTGGCCGTTTTCTCTGTTGTTTGAGAGAAATGCAAATTGGACTGCGTTTGTTCTTAAGATCCATTATTAAATTTGTCTTTACAAGGTTAAAAAAAATTATACTTATTTAAATTTTCTATTTAGCTGAAAAAAGAAAGCTACCTGTAAAATTAAAATAAAATTCCCTTGATTTTCGTAAGCATTAATTTGCTGCCTGAGCCAATAGGTAGGTAGGTATTTTATGTAGTTTTGAATTTGAATCTCAAATTCACAATCGCAACCAAAAAGGCAAAAACCAAATACCAAATACCAGACGAAAGACAATAACGGAAGTTTTCCCATTTCATTCCAAACCAAAATGAAACAGAAACCTAAGTGATTGAAAAAGTGAACGATTGGAATAGAATGAAATTTCCCCATTTTATTCGCAGCCAAAATGAAACAGAAACAGAAACCAAAATGATTGAAAAAATCAACGATTGAAAAGAACGAATCATTGAACTGAACGATTGAATCTTTTAACACACCTCTATCTTGATCATAGAAACGAACGGATAAAATGAAACACCGATTTGTTTAGAGTCGGGAAACTCAAAAAACTCGTCATCAGTTTTAACGCACTGAAAGTCTCTCTTTTAGGGATTAGGTTGACGTTTAATTATACGAAAATCATGGTAAAATAATACCAACCGATGAAGCAAAAACATTAGCAAAATATGTTGAATTATTATCGATTTTAACTTGTAGTTTTTCTGTGTAGTCATATGTATAAATTCTGTATGATACTGTATGGTCATAGGAAAAAATGTTGGAAAGTAAAAAAAAAATATCAGGAACTGCCTAACAAAACGTAGTTAAGTTCAATTATTGTCATTTCGAAACGTGTACACATACACTTGTGGCCATTTAATTAAGTCACTGCATTTTTAGAAGATTTAAAACATTTGCATCAACTAATATTGTTCTTGTTTTTTTAATAACGGATTATTTGTTGTCATTCGATGACAACAACGATAGTACTTTGTAAACACACTTTTTTTTTCTATATGATTTTATGTGATTTGTGCAGTGGCCATATAATTAAGTCAGCTTATGTTACTGTGTCTTTTTTTGGTGGAAATTGTTATTTTTAATAATAAAATATATTTAAGTTTATTTTTGATTTAAAATTTTCAATTTGCATAGTCAATTTCAGATATGGACAAAAAATACTTCCACTCGAGAGGAACGGCGAATAATATGGGAAGCATACCGAAGCTTGAGAAAAATTTCCGAAGTGGTTTATACAACCACTTCATCTCGAGGTAAAGTGGTCAATGCTATTAACAGCCTCGGCACCACCGAATCCAGTGGTTATAAATGTTAACAACGAAAATGGTGTTTCTCACCGTGCGCTTCAATCTCAGTCTCAACTGCAATCCCGATCAGTGCAGCAAAAATGGATTAATTTACTGAAAGACCTCTTTCGCAACAAAAACAATCAAAAATTGACCAACAACTAATTACTATGATAGCCAAAGAATATCACCCATTGCGGTTAGTTGAGGAACCTCAGTTTGGGAAATTTGTCACTTTTATGCCCTGCATACAGACTCCCAACAAGAAAAACTTTGTGGCAAAACCTCTTGCCTCAGCTTTTTTCAAGCTAGAGCAAGAAGTTAAGACAAAAATTGAGAACGCTCCAGCAGTTTGTCTGACAACTGATGCATGGACATCAATAAACAATCAAAGTTATATTGATACAGAAAATGCACAGCTGTGCTCCATTTTACTTGGTTGTACTGAATACAACCAAAGCCACAGCAGTGACAATATGTGCGCATTTTTAAAGGACCAAATTTCAAAATGGAAGATCGACCATAAAGTTGGAGCAATTGTAAGCGACAATGCCAAAAACATTCTTTCCGCAGTTCAAAAAAGGAATTGGCGGTCCATAGATTGTTTTGCTCACTTATTAAACTTAGTGGTACAAGCTGCACTTCAAAACATTAAAGGCCCACTAAAAAAAGTTGAAAGTGTTGTTGAGCTTTTTAAGAGAAGCACACAAGCCATATAAACTAAAAGAGATTCAATCCCAAAAGGATTTGTAAACCTTAAAATTAAGCAAGACGTTCCAACACGATGGAACTCTACGTACGACATGCTTGATCGTATTTTAAAAATAAAAAATGCTGTTATTGCAACATTAGCAATAGTAAGAAATGAGCTTTCTTTAAACAATGAAGATTGGGAAATTTTAGAGAGAATTCTAACAATTTTAAAAATAAAATATTTTGGTTCATAACGGTCGAGATATCCTGCGAACAAAATCTGAGCCTTTCGAAGGTCATTGCTTACTGCCGACTGTTAAAACTTTAAATAAGCCGTTTTGCAGAACAGCTTTCCGATCCCAAAATTCCGGAATGTGTCCGCAAAATTTGTGAAGAAAATTCAAGAAGAAGTTTAAAGCCGTTTCAACAATTTGGAAAAGAATTTTCTCTACGTTGAGGCTACAATATTTGACCCGAGGTTTAAAAACAAAGGTTTCCGAGATAACTTGAATTTTACATCAGCCTTTGACAAATTAAAACAGAAAGTTGCATCTCATTCTCAACAGTAGTGTTATTTTCAAATTCAGAAAGAATCTTCTACTTCTCCTGTTGAGGAAGTAGTTGCAGTTGCATCGACTTCATCATCATCAGCAAACGCATCTATTTGGGATGCTTTCGACAAGAAAATCTCAAGTTTAGTACCAGAAAACACAGTAGCTGCTGGGATAATTGAATTTGAAAAATATTTAAACGAACCACCACTCAGGAGGACGGAACACCCTTTAATTTGGTGGAATGCCAGAAAATGTGTTTACCAATTTTGTATCGGTAAATGCTCAAAAGGCTTAATTTGGTAGCAACATCTGATCCTTGCGAACGAAATTTTTCGAAAGCTGGAATGATCCTTACCGATAAACGTAGCCGTTTGTTGGCCAGCAAGGTATCACATTTAAATTTTTCTATTCATTTTCATTTCCATTCATGTAACTTTGTTTGTTTATTGATATTAACTCTCTGCTCACAAGGTAAAGTGGCTTAAGTCGTTTTTTAACATTTTTCAGGAGAACGAATTTAAACTTTAAAAAAATATATAAGGAGAACCGTTTTGAGTAGAAACATGAAAATTGGACACAAACATTATAATTTTCGTCTCTTTTTCTTTACATTGAAGGACTAACAAAATAAGTTTAATTAAAGTTTTTATAAGCAAAATTTGTCACTTAAGCCATTTTACCTGTTTCTAATTTGTATATTAAATTGGCTTATGTTACTTAAGCCGGTTTTCCGAATTTCGTTTCAATTCTTGTGTGAGCTTACTTATACATAAGACGTTTTTTCCTTTTTTTAAATTTAACTTCATTTTTACTTAAGACTTTTTTCTCTTAGGAAATTTTTGTTAAGTTTTATTGAAATAAAAGTTATTATAGGAAAACAAAACATAGAAATAAGTTAATACAAAAATTAGACTGTAATAAAAGAAGATAGCTTAATACCACCTAGTCAAAAGTACAATCTTCGACTTCTTCTGTAAGATCCGGATGAAAGTCTGGTTTTGCTTCAGTGCAGAGAGTCTTATAAAAGTAATGAAGCTGCTCATCAATCAAAGGGAGCAGCTCCATAAGATCTTGTTTTTTTGCTTCGTTGATTTTGTTGGGTCCATCGTGCATTATTTCAAGAGGGCCTGTGCCTAGTTCATTACATCCTCGTTTTTTAATATTGAGTATTTGAAATGGTCCTTGCTCGCTTAGAGAATTCTTATAACAAATGTTGAATGGAGCATCTGATGTGAAACGAAGCCATCTAATGTTCCTCCAATCTATTTTGTTGTTATTGTCATTAACTTTGCGAAAAATGCATTTATTTTTAACAATCGACCCAAAGTTGTAAAATTTGGATCGAGACATCTCAATTACATCAAATTTTGTTTTGATTCCGACTCCCCCTACAAACTGGTACCAATCTCTTGGGTGGTGAATTTTGTAGTTAGTTCTTTTTTTCTTTCTTTCTAAAATGGAGTGGTCTATGTCACATTCCATGTGCGTGTGACCCGGAATCAAAAATTTGTGATCAATATACTTTAAATTGTTGGTTTCATTACAAACGCACATCAACATCATTATTGCAACCATCTTATTTTTATTTTGCCCGAAGCAGTTGTGACTGTAAAAAGTGACATGCTCGGTGTCTGGTGGTAGGGCAGAGGGCGAATTTGTATGTTCAAATAAGCATGAAGCTATCTCAATGCCACCTCTATTGGCAACAGCTTCATGCCACATGTAACAGTGGGGAGTTCCTTTTACGTAGTCGTGTATAGTCAAATTAAATGTATTTAACTGACGTTTATAAAAAGTTACCGAAGATTGTAAAAATGGAGTGTTAAGGCTGAAGATCGAAGGTAAAAACTTCCTTACCTCGGTGATTTTTTGCAGACTCGATATCCTTTTTATCGATTCATATGCAGAATCTGCGTCTTAATGGTGTTGTTTTAGCTCCAGTTCAACTGATGTTAGGGCACCTCCTGTGACTGACGATTTTTGTATAGCCAACAAGTCACATTTTGTGCAGGTATCTGCTTTTGGCTTCTTGAATTTTATATTAAGAGTCCTAAAAATCTCTGCATATTTTGTTAAAGAAAGTGGTAATATCTGACTTCAAATCTGTGATGATTGTATCTGTCAGCGCATTGACACTGTTTGTAGCTGTTTCATTAGCCACAACTGGCACAAATATCTCGGTTTCTATATTAAATAAAGCGAAAGTTGACTTAGATTCATTCACCTAGATAATATATCTATAAGATTTGACTATCAAACTCCCTAGGACGAGTTGAAGTTCTTAGGTTCTCCACAGAGCAGCTTGGAATTAAACCCATTTCATCTTTATGGAAAACGAACTCATAAGATACTACATTTATATAACTTTAAATAGAAAATAATATTTCTTTCCAACGTGAATGATCCGCTTTTTATTATTATTTAAAAAAATATCTTTGCTTTCTTAAGAATTTAATACTGGTATACCAATAATAATATGGGTATTCAATTTTGAAAGTCAAATATAATAGGTATAAGCTTATACAAACATTTATAAAAATTAGTTCAAAGATGCAGGTAAGCAAAATACTTAAATTAATTCAATTTTATATTTAACTTGGTTTTTATGATTTAAAAATTTAATAACTATTCCGAAAAAAGGAGTGATTGTTGGTGTATAATTTAATAGTCACAACGTTTTTTGTAAGCCTTTTTGCATTCATCCTTCACTTGAAAACTGCTTCTTGACGTAAATATAGACAAATCTTTTTCTTGAGTTAACTAATCCTGGCTTAACTCACTACTGAAAAACTGGGCCTTAGTGTTAAACATGAATACCTTTAATATAATGAATGTAGTTTATTTATATGTATTTTGTATAAAATTAAAAAATAAAACACGACCAATCACATAATGTACATATAGTTATATGACACTTAAACTACAAAGACAGAGGAGAACAAACATACCTTTAGGTTCAGGATTCTTATTCTTAACGCCTTTCAAACGTGCAAGAAGAATCAATTGCATTGCTCTATTCATTTTGATGTTAAAAAACTTTTTGTTTATGATAATAAATAGAAAACAATTATTGCGAATGTTTTTTTTTGTTTAAAGCTTCTTTTTTTTCTTTAAAATGTTTTCTTTTCCAGACTCTTACATATATAATTATAAAAAATTCTTTCACTTAAATACTCTTACAATGATTTAATAATATATATACTTATTTCACTTTTATCAAACGACCGTATTTACGCTTTAAAAACTCAAATTAGAATGGCTTATGTGTACATAAATCAGTTTCCCCTTTTAGATTCTTTTTAAATCCAGCATACTTTGATCGGAGTAAAATGGCTTATTTGAATTTAAAACAGCTTTTATTTGAAAAATGTTCCGGGTAAAGTGACTTACGTCCGTTAAACCCTTGTTCCAAACGAAAAAGTTTTTTATTTTTTTTTCTTTTCGTTTGGAAAAGTGGCTTATGTTCTCATAGTTCAAACAAAATCACAGATTTCATTTAGGAAAAAAGGATTATGTCATTTACATTAGAAACTGAAAATGGAAAACCGGCTTAAGTATACATAAAATTTAACTTCAAATAAGATTTTGTTTTGGAAAAGTGGCTTAATTGTACTTAAAATTGTCTTCCTTATCAAAAAACTGAAATTTTAAGTTTTTTTAAAACGGCTTAGTTACACATAAGCCAAAACTAAATTAGATGAAAAAAGAATATGTACTTAAGACGCTTTACCAAAAGCAAATTTTTGAAATATGCTGGAATTAAGCCGTTTTTACAATCCTGAAAGTGACTTCTAGATGGAATACAAACAATCTGAAGACATAGAAATGTAGATAATTTTTCACTTTATTTAAATGTTAAAAAAAAATCATTTTTGGCTTAAGTCGACTTAAGCCACTTTACCTTGTGAGTAGAGAACTTGTCCTTGGGGTTATGTTTCAAATTTGTTCATCCTTTTTGTTTTCCCAAGTTTTTCTTAAAAAAACTGTATATCGTCGTCGTTCTATGAAACTCCCTAAATCCATTTTCCGCAAAAATGAAATAAATACACTAAGTGCATGCAAATGACAAAATTTATATTTTTTCAAAACTCACATCATCAGCTCACGACATCAGCGACAAACATGTCAATATTTCTTGAATCATTGTAGTTTTGAATTCGTTTTTGATTCTTTTTAACTTAGAGAAAGAACGTTCCCCACTACAATTGGTTACCATCATACTTAAGAAAATTCTTACTGCAATTTCAACATTTGGAAATTCATCTTCAATTTTATTAGTTTTTAAAAAATGATAAAGCTCTAGAATATTGTCAGTTTTTTCATTTTCGTGTCGAATAATTTTCAAGTACATATTTATTTAAATTCAGGCATTCAGCATGTAGTTCATCTCCGTTCACATCTTCGGTGTAAAATTTAGCAGAAGATTTGCAGTTCTCTTTTAAGTCTTCTGAATTCAGATTTTGGCCAATCTTCGTATACGAACCTAGTAGCTGTTTCAAATGAACGATTAGTGTGTCGACAATGGGAAGAAAGGTTTCAATTTTAAATCTTTCTTTCCCAGTCAGAATTACTGAGGGTTTAGGGCCGTCAAAAAAGTCTGGCGTGAGCTTCTACACCTCATCCTTTCAGAAAGGTCCTGATATTCGGAATCCGAGTTTTTCTGTCTGGCTGATGAACCAAAGTTAACAAAATTGCCCAATTATAAATTCATCTTTTGCGCTCAGCAAATTTATTGCAACATCCAGGATAATATTTTGTTTTTGAAGTAAAGTACTTGTTTTATAAATTCTTTGCAATACAGAGTTCCAAAGTTCTGTAAGTATGGTAAATTCAAGCTTGGACATTTTTTTGCAAACACTTAATGCTTTCTCTCTGGCCTCTCGTGACTGTCCTAAATCGTTCGCGATAGAGATCAAAGCTTCTTCAATTTCTTGATGACCTTTATATAAGGCGCTTAGTGCATCAGCTCGCGCCGACCATCTTGCTTGAGAAAGGCTTTTTAAAACTTTTTTTTGGACCTAAATGAGCAGTCAACACACTCCATCGATGAGAAGATACCGAATAAAAGTTATACAATTTTTGAATAATGTCAAAGAATTTGGTTGCTTCTAAGACACACAAAGCGGCATACACTCCTACCAAGTTTAATGAGTGCCCTGCACATGGTACAAAAGTGGCAAATTTACATTTTCGAAATGTCATGATCCTCCAAAAACTTCAGTATGGTTTCCGCTAAATAATAAGATCTATGTTCATTAATTGTAATAAAGTCCAAAAACCTTTCAACAGGCTCGTGATCTTTTACGTAACGAATAATAAATGTTAGTTGATCAACATGAGACAGATCGGGTGTACCTACTTTCAACGCTAATTGAAAAATATTTTGCCATTTTGACTTCTTTTACAATAGTTTTCAAAACCTGTCTTCCCATGACATGAACAAATTCATTACAGATATTTGCTGAAAGATAACACGCATGACCACTTCCTGGATTTTCAAATTTGCTTACATGATCTGCGAGAAACGCGTCAAACTCGCTAAGCAACTCAATGCATCCCAAATAATTCCCGTTATTGGGAGATCCGAGGATCTCATTGTCACCGCGAAATGGAAGCCCTCTCGAAGCTAAAAACTTTACAACAGCTACAATCTGCTTCAACACATTTCTCCAGTAACTTACTTCATTTTGATGTTGTGATATTAATTCAGTATCTACTCTACCTGTCACTTTTGTTCGTGCTATGTTGGTCATCATAGATTGTCTATGGGCAGAACTGCTTTCATGTGAAATAATTATTTGATTGATATGTTTCCAATCGCTACTAGTACATCCACTTGGAAAGCATAGATGAACGTCACAAGGGTACAGCATGAAAAGCAAAATACCGATTTTTTGGAAGGAGAATATAGCAACCATTTTCTTTCGACGTGTTCATTATTCTTTAATTTTCGAGTGAATAATTCTTTGTTGAAATATCTTGATTTCAATCTATTTCCATCTTTGTAGGCGTTATGTGAATTGGAAAAGTCAGAGTTCTTATTTTGAAAATAAGCAGGCCCTTTTCTTATCAAGTTTTCGAGACCTTTTTCCGCAAAATTATCGGAAAAATAATCTGCAATGTTACTGCTGCTGCAGCTGACCCGTTGCAGTTGCCCGTTGATATTTGTTTTCCCTAGATGACGTCGTTCTCGGTCGCAAGTACCGCTTATCACGACACTATGAAAAAGGGTGTGGCCTGCGCACTTGTATGTTGATGGGCTGATTTCGATTCGATCGTCAACGTCGTCTATGATGAGGATGCGCAAAGCGCAACGTTAGTTGCTCAAAAATCTGCCGGACGAAGAATTATTTCTTGTCGGCTCGCGCCGCGCCGTTGCACAGTGTGAGAATTCGCTCATCTAGGGGAATTTAATTAAAAAAATGAGTAGAACAAATTGATGCGAAAACAGGTTTTACTTGAAGCCTAAACCTTCTAATAAGCGAATAAGAAAAAATTTTTATGTGGGAAGCATGTAAAATAAAAATAACTCTGCCACATAAATTTTTGGATGAAATTCCATCCACTTCAAATATTAAAAGTGAAGAGTGCTGTGAAAAAATTAAAATGAAAAAAGTGCAAAGCCTCTTTGATTCATATACATAGCTTTGAAGAAATTGGAACGGCTTATGAAAAAAACTTGAGGAAAGTTGGAAAGAGAGATACTGTTGCTATAATTAAAAAATTTTCACTTAGTTCCCCAAAGGAAGGTTTGTTTTCAATATTGTATCATAAACATTTATTTACTTTTGATTTAATTAAGGTACAAATTTAAAGAAATCACTCAAAAAAGTGTCCTCTAACCGAATTTCTTTATCTGCTGATGAATCGCTAGCATTGATTGTGGATGCGCAGCTATCCACTCATCAATATGAGATTGTGCGTCAGAAACTCAACAAATTTGTTCCAAATTTAATGCCCACATACGACAGAATTAAAGAATCCAAGAAGAAATGCTATCCTAATATGAACACTGTGTCAGAATCGGCTGCCACATGTGATCTTCAGAGCTTAGTTGATCATAGTGTCAGGCGTTTATGTTTGGCAGAGAAAGATGTGTTGAATTGTGAGGATTTTAAAACAGGGCTTAAAGAATTATCTCTGATTTTTAAATGGGGATGTGATGGAGCCCAGCAAAGATCATATAAACAAAAATACACGTCTGAAGAATGTTATGACGAAAACCTTTTCAGCGTGTCTATGGTTCCAATTCAAATGTTTTGTCAGGAAGATCGTATCAAGACCATAATTTGGCAAAATCCTGCCCCCTCGTCAACAAGATACTGTCGCCCCATAAAACTTGTTTTTGCCAAGGAAACGACTGACTTGATAAAATTGGAAGTTGATCTGATAGCTGAGCAAATAAACGCACTAGCACCTATTGAATCATGAGGAAGAATTTCATGTTACAATTAAACCAGTATTTTTGTTAACAATGGCAGATGGCAAAGTATGCACTGCCTTATCACCTGTGACATCGTCATCACAAACTTGTTACATATGCGGTGCAAAGCCATCAGAAATGAATAATGCCACTATTATTTCGAGAAAGTCTTTGGATGCGTTTTCAATGTCCTTTGGGTTAAGTCCACTCCATTCTTGGATTCGTTTTATGGAGTGTATCCTTCATATAGCATACAGGCTTGATGTTAAGGTTTGGGAAGTCAAAGAGAAGGAAAGCAAGGAAAAGGTTAAAGCCAGGAAAGAACTCATACAAACAAGATTTAAAATGGAGACTGGCTTACGCATTGACATGCCAACTCAACAAGCTGGCAACTCGAACGATGGCAATACGGCAAGGCGATTCTTCCGAGACGAAAATAAAACGGCTGAAATAACAGGAATTGATATAGAGCTTCTAAAAGGGTTTCACATTCTTTTGGAAGGCCTAGCTTCTGGATTTCCCATTAATTTGGATGCTTTTGAAGCATGTGCGACCAGGACTAGGACCTTATATCTTGAGAAGTATGGATGGTATTACATGCCAGTAAGCGTCCATAAAGTATTATTTCAAGTGATTGCTTCTTGCATTCTTCCAATTGGCCAACTTTCGGAGGAAGCGCAAGAGGCAAGAAACAAAGAGAATAGGAAATATCGGGAACTATTCACCAGAAAAACATCGCGGTTGTACACGATGACAGATCTTTTCAATCGGATGTTGATAACTTCTGATCCTTTCATCGCAAGTCTCAGGTGCATTCCAAAAAGAAAGAAAAATGTGATCGAGCATGAAGTCCTAGATCTTCTAAATGTCACAACTTAAGCTATTTTAAACTCTTTTAAAATATTTTTTTTCTTCTAAAGTGTGATTGTGGTTTTAATTTATATTTTGTTTAAAGGCCCCTCAATAAAAAGTTAGTTGCTGTATAAATTATTTAGTCTAATTTCATTTTTGTGTATATTCATTACAAATTGGAATTAACAAATTGCTTTTTTGCGAAACTTAGAAAAGTCTACCAAAGTGCAAAAAACGTGCACCTTCACAACTCCTTAAATCACAAAATTTTCTTAATATGTAAGAAATAGTAGTTTTATTCTTTGTTGTATATATTCATCATGATTCTCGAACGAAAATATAACAAAAGATTTTTTTGTAACCGTAATTAATTTTTTTGAAATGGGTCTGCAAAAGGCAAGAAACTTGTACTTTTGGAGCTCTGTACATCAAAAATTTCATGAAATATAGTAATGATTGTAGTTAAATTTAGTTTTTCACATGCTTAAGATCAATTTTGCAAAAAAAAAATAACAAAAAAAAAAAATAACAAAAATAATTTAATTCCGCTAGATTAGCGAATTCCCACACTGTGCGTTACACATACATATGTATGGTTTCTGTGCAATAGAATTTTCACTTGGTGATGATGTTTTTGTAGTACCCGTGGCATGATGGTTAGTGCGTTGGACTGTCATGCAAGGGGTCTTGGGTTCAATCCCTGCCTGTGCCACCTTAATTTAAAAAAAAAAAAAATTAATTTTCGCGGGTACTGCCTCTTGCGAGGAATTGACAAATTCTCCAAGAGTAATTCTTGTCATGAAAAAGTGCTTTCTCAAAACTAGCCGTTCGGATTCGGCCTTAAATTGTAGGTCCCTTCCATTCCTGACAACAGTACTCGCACACAGGAATGGTTGAGAGTTGTAAGTCACTAGGCCCTGGTTCACAACGGACTGTTGCGCCACCCCATTTGATTTGATTTGATTTGATGATGTTTTTGGGTGTCCCTTTGGATGTTAGGATGGCTCATATGTTTGTCGCTCGGTGACAATAGTTTTGCTCAGCTGTGAATCTCTAACCCATATTTTGATTTCATTGTATATTTGTATGCACTTCAAAAACACAAATGATACACGCAAACTTTACATAGAACGATGATCAAAACGGGACATTCTAACATTGTATCAAAATATTTTTTTCTTGAAAATAGACCAATGATGCAGGGCCCTGGACCTGGGCCCAGTGATAAAGAGGAGACTGACTAGTTCCGACGTAAAAATAAAACGTTCCATGTTCGTTCCGCTAAAGGAACGATTTTGCACAACTCTAGTGGGCGTTTATTATAAAAAAAGAGGTTTGGATGCTACAAACACTAATAGCATCCCATCCCGTCTGTAGATTTTCTTGCTTATAGGACCCATACATTGTTGTAAAAATGTTTGTTCAAACTGTTTGTAATGTGTACCGGTGATGCGTGTTTTGCGCAAGCGGTTTGAACAAAATCAAACAAATTTTAATTTTCCGTGCCTGCACAAACATGTTTGTGTGGTGTGTATTGAATTTTGCCCAAACCGGTGCCAATTTTCATAAAGTTAACATGAATGAACAAGAGGAACACATTTTTTTAGACCGAAATTTGTGTACCACTCTCTACACCAAATTCTTTTTTTTGTTTGTTTGTTTTTTTTTTTTTTTTTTTAATAGCCAAGGCAATAAATAAAGCTCATTGCTCCGTGTCCGTAGTTAGGTCTGATTAAGATGAAAAACGTCACGCAACTAATATCTCTCAAACATGTTTGTGTAGTGTGTGGCGAAACTATGTTTGCTCAAACACGTAGTGTATGGGTCCTATAAGAGTTTGTAGGTTTTCGAGTTTTGTTAAAAAATGTATCAGTTCAATTATTCTAAAAAAATTAAAAACAACCAACAATATGATGGAATGGTTTGATTTTAAAATCTATTTTTTTAACCCTTTACTGCATGGTGGCTCATATATGAGCCAAACCGTATTTTTGTCGATATTTTCTAGTTTTCAACAAATTCTGTTATTTTGAAACGCTCTAAATTTTATTGATAAACGCCATCTATGAACGAGTTTCCACAGCACTTTTTTCCGTCAAACTCGTCACAAAGGTGAAGTGCGAGAAACGCGTGTTTGAGAAATTCAAAATTGTATAAAAAATATAAAAAGAAAATGTAGTGCTTGAAAAAAAATTACCAGTAAAGCAAATAATATAAATATTATTGAATAATGTGAATTTTTTCGACTTTATGAAGTAACAAGTACTTATAAGTTGAGAAAACTGTTTGGATCAAATATGGCACACCATGCAGAAATATACGTTAATTTTTTACCGAGGACCCACATCAGTTTTACGGAGGTATCCATACTTCTATACAAAATTTTCCCGTCAACAGCAGTGACGAAGATTTTTCAGATGATGGGCACGAGATACACTGCCTCTATATATTCCAGAGTCTAATGAATCCGATTGGGAATTGAAGATGGCATTTCTCTATTCCAGATGGTACCTCCCTCAAATAGAAGCGCGAGAGCTGAAAAAACCTAGAGGTGCGGTGGATTTTTGGAAAAAGGTGATAACGAAACCGCATTCACAGATGCACGCCAATACAAATCTACAGAACAAGAAACAATCAGATACTCCTGTGAAAAACGTCCCAAAAAAATTGCCCATATAACAGCAATGGAACTTGAACAGTTTGTTGGAATATGCCATTACATGTCCTCGTACAGTTACCATCTACTCGGCTTTATTGTAATGAAAGCCTAGGTTATCCAAAAATTAACTCTGTAATGGCATGTAACCGGTTTGAAAAAATAAAAAGGTTCCTACATTTCAACACCAACTCGACGCAAATACCCAAAGGCCAACCAGGACATGATCCCCTTCATAAACTAAGACCATTCTTGGATCAAATAAGGCAGAGACTCCTCACTGTTTCTAGAGAAGAATATATGGGAGTAGATGAACAAATTATACCAACCAAAAGCAGATCATCTATGCGGCAATACAACCCAAAAAAAGCACACAAATGGGGATATAAAAATGTTGTTCTCTCAGTGGTAACTCTGAGTTCACAGTTGTTAACCGATTTGCAAAAGATTAATACATGCAGTGACGTTGTTCGACTAGGGATAACTATTCCCGACGCATTCAACTACAAATTATTCTTTGACAGTTGGTGCACGTCCTTACCGCTGTTGACTTATCTGGCAACGAAAGCGAACTAACCGATAGGAACAATGAAAGGTTTTCGGTTATAAAGTTCCTACCGAAAAGGAATTGAAACAAAAAGAAAGAGTTGAATTGAAACAAAAAGAAAGAGAAAAAGTGGCGACAATTGATAACCTGGATATTTCTGTAGTAACATGGTTTGACATCCGAATTGTGAACCTTCAACAAAAAAGAAAAGAGCTACCAAACTGTATGTGGGTGGAGTTGATCATTTGCTCTTCTTGGATACTATAGAATACAAATTAGATCACAAAAATTTTACCACAGAATATTCTTCCACATGATCGACATGACAGCCGTGAATGCGTGGCTATTGTACAGACGAACGCTTGATGGTTCTGAGTCGTGGCTGCTACTAACAAATTTCAAGTGCGTGGTAGCCTAAAATCTATGCCATGCCAGCAAACTAAGTCCAACTAACGAAAGTGAACGACGCTCTTATGTAATGGAGAATAATCTACAATTGAAGAAATTGAAAGGACATGTTGCCATAATGCCATCGCAGTACGTTCGATTAGATTAATTAGATCACCTTCCTGTTTGGACCACAAGACAGCGGTGTAAGGTTCCAGACTCCCATGAAAGATCTTATGTGGAGTGCCGAAAATGCAAAGTAAATCTTTGCTTGAATGAGAAAGGAAACTGCTTCACGATATTTCATACAACATAATTTTTTAAATAAATAGTTGATTTAATTTATTGAAATTTTGTAGCTACTTTTTTACTTTTTTTATATAAAGAAATACAAATTAGATGAATGAAATTTCTGCATCTTTGTGGATTATTATCTGTATAACAAAATTTATTTGAAATCGATATCTCTTCTGGTTCTGGTCCTTGAACTATGGATGACGAAAAAAAAGTCGAGAATCTGCAATTACTTCCTAGGGGAAATTAATATGTTTTTTGATAAAAGTATCTTGAGAACAAAGAAAGATATTCACTTAAAACTTGTTTCTCTGGCACGAGCTGTTTTATGAAGATAAATATCGCACATGTAGTTCAAAAGTGACACAACTCAAAAATCTTAGTTTTTCAGAAAAGGCAAAAAACGATATTGTTAGACTAGATACGGTTTTACAACAAATTGAACTATGTTGACAAAAGGGAATAGAGTATGAATCACAATGGAAATAATATTTCCGTTAATCTTTTTTTGGAAACCTTGAAAACTATGTTTTTAGAGTTATGACAGTTTTGACGAACATTTCATTCCAACAGGAATGTACTATTTTGAGTTCTGCCACTTTTGTTGATTTTTTTTTGAGTTGTGACAGTTTTGATTTAGTATTTTTAATTTAATTTTAATTTAATTCATATTGTCAAGAAAAATGCTGGATGATACCAGTTCATAAGTAGTTTTACCTTAACGAGTCGGGGGATAAGATTATAAGAAATCATCATAAAAAGGCCATTTTTATAATGGAACTTTGTTTTTATTTAGGTATCAAAAGAAAGAATTAAAAAATAGAAATAGAATAGAAATAGCAGAATTAACATAAAAAGTCGTCAATCTAAATAAATAAATAATTGTAATGAAAATGTGGAAATATTGCAATGTGTTAAATGTTTTAAATTTATGATTAATGTATTAAAAATGAAAAGGAAATACAGTTGGAGATTCATACAACAATCATACAAGGTTCCTTAATCTAAAGCAAGTATGTTTTTATAAAATAAATCGAAATAAGATTTTGGAATTATATTTTTGTTTATTAGATCTTGTATATCTTTTTTTTTTGTTGTCAGCCAAAGGAATTTTTTTTGAGTACGCTTGGGTCAATCCGAGAGAAAAATTAATAGATTCTGAAGGTTGGCTTTTTCTTACGTTGCGTACGTTAACTCTTTTGTAAACCTCATCTTGATAAGAAGTTTTGTAAAAGAATGCATAAGGGTGGTCTTTTTCCACACGTATAAACTTAATATCGTGCCACTTCACTTGCATCCTATCAGTATCAACTGTAAACTTACTTCCCCATTCTTCTTGAAGAGTTTTTAAATCATAGAAATCCTTGTAAGTAAGTTCGTGAACGTGATATGGTGGACCATTTTTTTTTCGCTGTTTGGATCAAAGTAACATACTGCTGAGGTAAATAGATTGGGCTAGATCTGAGGTGTCTTTTGACCTGTTTTTCTATAACACTATGGACATTATCACCTTCATTTTGAGAGTGCCCCCGAATAAGGAATTTATGAGTAATACTTCGAACGTTGAACTTATTTACTGCATATGCGTAGGCAGATAGCAAATATTTGTTTTTCTGTTGGCCGCAACAGTTATCTGAGTAAAAAGTAATGTCCAAATCTGCATTATTGTGTTTTTCCGACAACATTTTTATGTAATGAAGCACACAGCTCCCGATTTCCACTGCACCTCGTTTGCCTTCTGTTTCGTTCCAGAAGTAACACTCCACAAATTTCAGATTTAAGTCACTTATGGTGAAATTGAAGCAGTTCATGTTACTTTTGTAATAAAATGAAGAAACAAGTCCTCTTGGTAACGGCATAACTGCCTGTAGGTCATACACAGCAACGTGTGTACCATTCGGCATTTTTTTATCAGTGTCCTTTTCTTTTCGAGATAGCTCTTTTTCTTTTTGGTGGGTGTTGAAAGACTCGAGCAACGATTGTTTCCCTTCTTCATCTGCATTTTTAAACGACTCACAGAGATCACACTAGTCTTTCTTTGGTATATAAAATGAGATGTTAAACTCTCCTCGAAATATGCGATTAAACATTGAAGATTGAGCAAATGGAATGAATTTCCTCTCGATTTTTTTTATAATCACGGTAAAGATCTGAAAAATTTTTACCGCTCTCAATAAATTCCCGTGTAGTTTGAATTCTTTTTCGTTTTCTATATTTTGGATCGAACCCTCGCTCAACGAATTAATTGCAGATGTAACCATTTGAGAGTCATATGGTCATCTAAATTGCACAACACAATACCTGCATTAATTTCATCAGGATTCGTTGTGAGATCGGGCAGGTGGAGATTGTCTTGATCTGTCGGAAAATTCATAAAATTTGTTTGGTGGTTTTCTTGATTTTGAAGCAAATCATCTTTTGGCTTGGGATATATTGCATATGAATCAGCTTGTAAATTGTGGGTTGCCATTAGCACCATAAATCTTGCACGACTCATTGAATGCATTGTGAATCTATTTCAATCACTGAAAATAAAATGTATACATACAAAATTCAAACATCAAAAGTGTCATAACTCAAAAAACGGTCGAAAAATGTATCAAAAAAGACATTGTTTAGGAACTACACATATAAACATATTCGCGATATACAGATAAAAAGTTTTTTTTTAAATTAAAACTGTTTTGTCTTCATTTAATCATAAAAAACTTAAATTTTTAATAAATCATCAAAAGAGACACAACTCTAAATCTCAATTGATCATTCTTCAATAGTGACAGAACTCAAAATAAAACAAAGTATTCATATTTACCTCAGTCAACTAAAGTGGCTTAACTCAAAATAACATACAAAATTGTTCACCTAGAAATCAACAAAAGTGTCTCAACTCAAATTAACGCACTGAAATTTTATAGTTTTAAACACCATAAATGACACAACTCAAAATAAGTCACTTTTGATTTCACTTGGCACATCTGTTTGCTGCGAGGACCAGATAACAACTGAAAATGTGTCATTTTTGTCGAAGGTAGTTTGACCTCATTTGAAACATTTAAAACGACATAGTGTCATCTGGCGGAAAAAATATTGAATCTGAGTAAATGCACCTTTAATAAATATGTTGGGTTTTTGGAACTTTTTTTGATAATAACTCAAATTTTGCGTTTTTTGAGTTGTGTCACTTTTGAACTACATGTGCGATATATAGATTTAGTGAGATTATTAAAAACATCGACACAAATGTGGATCGCATCCCAAACTCATTTTTAAAAACCATTCAAAAGCGTTGGTGCGGTCAAGGTCTTATTGAAAATGAAATTCAATAAAAGTTTTCGATGGTTTCATGTCTGAAACTCACAAATTAAATAGTGATTTTTGCCATAGCTCGATTATTCTCCAAATTTCCCGTTATTCATAAATCATCTCTTATTTGCAATTTCTTATCCGAAACATATCTCTCAGCTTTTAACATCGCTCCTAGATAAGGTCGTGCAACATTCTGTTAAGTATGTGGAGCATTGTTGTTCAGCTGCAGGAATAATGTAAAATGGTTTATCCCGTTTTCGTGATTTTATCGCATTTTAATATTCCTGAACTCGCACTTTGTTTAAAAATGATAATGGCACTAATAGTCAGTACCTTCCTTCCCCTCATGACGCATATATTTTTGAAGAATCGAAACGTTCAAAAAATACTTTGGTTAATAAATAATATACTTCAGAAAAGATCTATCAAAGACAATGTTAAATGTTATCGATGTTTACCCATCCCAAAATCAAAATCAAAATCGTGACCAATAAAGTAATTACTAATCGTATTTTTTTTTAATTTACAAGGATCATTGCCAACAATATTTTCCAAACATAAACAACTAAAACCATTTTTTTTTCCTCATATATTCATCTCACGTAAAGAAAAGCATATAAAAATAATAACAGATAATAATAATAATGAAAAATAAAAACGAGAAAAAAACGATTTGTCAAAGTATTTTGAGATGGAAAACGAGCAAGAATGACTTGAATATTTAATTTTTGCAAAATCTTTTTCATAAAAGATAAGTTCTTCACTTCGCCGTTGCGCCACAGCGCCGCGCTGCCGTGCTGTTCGCCTTCGTTTGTCGTCGACTTAATTCGTCCTCGTTCCACAACATGGGGTGGAACCAGGAATGCTTCATTCATAAAGATGAACTGTTTAACCCTGCTAAACTTCTCTCTCATTGAATATTCATTAAGCAAAACAGGATTATATCCTCTTGAAAAAGTTTATTGCACATGATGCTCCTTTCGTGTCGTATGATGGATATGCTAATCTTTTTCACAAAAAAAAAAAAAAAAAAAAACAAAAGGATCGTACAAAACTAGGAAAACGTTTTATATTTATATTTTACATCAAACACCAAGCACTGATTTTATGTTTTATATCCTTGCCAAAGTCAAAGTTAATCCTTTATTAAATCTGCAAACCTTCCTTCCTATGTTTTATGAAATTTTCATTTTATCCCAAGACACACAACTCAAGAACTGACTCCACAGTATTTTGTTTATTATTTAAATTATTTAACTTAAAACTTTTTCGTCCTGTTGTATCCTATAAATTTTTTAGAACAATAATTATAAGACCATGCATGATTTTCCTTATCCTTATTTTTAAGGACAGAGATAATTAACTTCCCATAGGAACTTATTGCAATGGGTCTGATTTGTCAAATTGAAAATTTTGAAATTTCTCGACTTTTCAAGGTCCCTAGAGTCGAAATAAAAGATTTTTAGAAAGATGTCTGTGCGTGCATGTATACGTACGTTCGTACGTCCGTACGTTCGTGACGTTTGTTTCGTCATCCATAGCTCAAGAACCAGTAGAGGTATCGCCTTCAAATAAGTTTTTTTATGCAGATAATAAGAAAGAAAGATGCAGAAAGGGCTCTCAAGAAAATTGCGTGGGTGGTTTTATTACCATAGCAGTTAGAAAATAAGGTGAACATTTTGGTTTACCCTAAATATCTTTCGAACCAAAAACGCCAGAGACTTGATTTAAATTTTATATAATATATTGTAACATGATATCAAAGAAGTATATTTTTTGAAAAAAAAATCCATGTATCGGTTTTTTTTATGTATACAAAAAACTGAAAAAAAATTTTGTCACTTCCAAAATTTTACGACTAAAATATGTTTCCATCTCCAAAACAATTTTGTGCAACGAAAAATAATGTTGTTGACATCTGATAAAATTTTGAGAAAAATCGAATTGACAGTTTTTTTTTATAAAAAATAAAAATCTAAAAAAAACATTACTCAAAGTTGGTAAAAATTGAATATCGATTGAAATATGTTTTCATAAACTTGAAATTTAGGCCTCAAACTTAGTTTATCTTATAAGATATATTGTTTTTAACATTCTGAAAAATGTTGAGAAAAATCGAATTGACAGTTTTCTTACAAAAAATAAAATCCTTAAAAAAATTAATAAAAGTTGGCAAAAAATGATTTTTGACTCAAATAGCTTTTCAAAAATTAAAAATATTGACTTCAAACTTATTTTATTTTACAGAAAATATTGTTTTCGATATTCAGTAATTTGGTAAAAAATTGATACGAGTACATATTGACACACTTTTAAGCAAGACATATCGACAGACGGGATGGGAGTTTTCAGTGTGGGTCGCATCCCAGCCTCTTTTTATTTTTTAGATTTTAGGAATGCGTTTAAAAAGGTTTTTTGGCCTTATATTGCTTTAAGTGCTAACAATCCAACTCATTTTTGTCTATTTTTACATATCAAAGTTTGAATCTCTAAGAAAAATAAAAGGAATGAAGTTGTTAACCTCACCAATTTGTTGATTGTTTATAGAGTGAATTGGTAATCTTGCATCTTATTTTCGCATTACGCAATGTATTTACAAAGAAATATATAAATGCAATGCTATAAGAAGTGCCACAATGCAAATAAGAGAACGAACTCAACATATATAAATATTTCGACAGTAGCGTGCAGGGCGGGCCCACAGTTTAAATATTAGGAAAGGGAAAGAGAGGTTGAAAAGAAGTGTCCAGGTCACGGTAGCTTGGCATGCTTGCATGAGCACGAACTAGCTCGCCGGAGGGGGGGTGGGTGTTCTTGCTACCGCAGCACTACACGGGGTTACGACTTGCCATCTGTAACAAAATTTAAAAAAAAAAATGGAAACCAGAACTGTCCATGGGTTGATGGTTGATGGAGTTGACACTGGGAGGATTTGCCCACCCTTGTATCCGACGGATACCACCTTGGTTACTACAACCTCCTATTTATGTAGTAGTCCCTAACTCAACCTTTTGCTCCGCCAAACGCGCCTTAGTCTATGTGCGTCACCTCCATCCCAGTCCTAGGGTATCTAGCCGGCCATCCTAGCTAGAGTGAAAAAAAAAAGAAACAACCGCCTTCCCAAAGCAAAATACAAAAACAAACTGAAAATTCAGTTAAGGAAAGACCATGTTAACTTTTCTTTTATAACGTTATAATTTTTTTCAAATCATTTATTAAAACTTAATAAAATTATATATAAAAAATACAAAAATAATCTACAATAATTAAAATTCTATAAAAACTAAATAAAAACTTATTAAAAATTATATAAAAAAAATTAAATACAAATTAAAAATAAGCAAAAATATAAGAAAATAAATAAGGGAATTAAAAAGAAGAAAAACCATCTGGTGTCATATACCACCATTTGGAATAAATAAAAACAATTATAAACCAAAATCGGTAAAAAAAGAGTTAGGTAAGAAAAGAAAATAATCTTACTTAGGGTTTGTTTCATTAAATTTGTGGGCTGCTCCACTGTAGTGCACTACGCCGGGTTGCTGCTTTATAGTCTGGGAGGCGACCGACCGTAGGGTACCCTACCTCATAAGCCGACTGGAATTAAGTGCCAGAAATGGATAGAGCATGACGTGGCATATACAAAACTGCAGGGCGGGCTAACTTTCGATGGGCCTTTTGGTGGCAAAATGGCTACTTCCGGTACCGTTTTTTGGTACATACCTACCTCATCAGCCGACTGCAAAATTGTACAACGGGTCTATTGGGAATAACTTACAGATTTCAAAACAGGAGGGCGGGCAAAAATAACTCGGGCAAACCGCTTGTCCACCCATCTCAAAAAACGGTATTTTTGGTACGAACTTACCTCATCCGCCGACTAGACAAATGAGGTATCAAATGAAAGCTTAGACTCTCTAGATTAAGAATCCGTTGGGCGGGCTAATTTTCGATGGGCCAAAAATGTGCCTGTCCAGCTGTTTTTGAAAAAAAAAATCAAAATACATTAACTTTTTACTTACCGAAATTTCAAAATTTTGTATCTCAAATTAAAGAAAAAAAGGGTGATTTGATTAGTTTCACTGTCAACTTAATAAAACCTTTAACTGAATCTTCATTAGGCATTGAAAAAACAAAACACATACGAAATAACAAAAGTAATTATGTATATACAATACATATTTAATATGTTATAAATATATATAAATAATATATAGCATATATTTATACAAAAAATGTATTTTTTTTACTAATATTATAACGTACCTTTTTTCATTAACTGTTAAGCACTGTATGTATATATATACATATATACATATAGTATGCGCTCTAATAATTTTTTTATTATTGGATTTATGTAAATCATATTTCTCATCATTTGTCAAGAAGTGTGAGCGAGTTTACCCATTATTTAAAGTGCAAAAATAAAACATAAAAACTATACAATATATTTCTGTGATTAAAACTTAAATTTAATTTATATTTAAAGTTATAATACAAGTTTTCGGTTTTTGCAAAAATAATGAGTTCGGAAGTTAAAAATTGTTTCAATTTAGAGAAGAAATTTTTGAACAATGTGTAAACAAAATATTGATAAGAAAAAACAAAGGTTTAAAGTACGGTGACATAACAATACTACCAGACCATTTATTTGGATACGATTCAAAATGTTATAAAAAATAAATTTAAAAAGGGACTATTTATTAGAACACCATAATACATCAACTAAAAGAACAAAAACATCAAATGTAAGTAAAGTATGTATTTTCAATTTAAAGTTAAAAAGAAATAACTGCAATTTAATGTAAATCTAAATGAAAACTGTAAGATAAGAGTCTGCTGAAGTATATAAAATATATTTTAATTAAAAAGTTGCGTACATCTATCTTTTTTTTATTTAATCAGGCTCAAATATGTAGTTCAACTACATATTTAGATCCAACTCAGCAGACAGAATCTCGTGATAAAAGTAGTACTTTAACGCCATTTTCACAACTTTGTGAAGTAAAAAATACTTTAAGAATCACAATGTTGTCAGAAACTAATATGTTGTTTATTTTAGTCTCCACAAGGTCAAGCCAATAACCAGCTTGATAAAAATAAAGAAATGGAAACTGAGTCAACCATTAAGAATTCGTGTACTTCTCCCAAAATAAAGCAATGTATATTTTTCAACAAAAATGTAAAAAAGAAGGGAACTCGAAAGGAAAACATCATTATTTGTTCCTCTAAAAATATTATTGAAGATAAAAAAACACTACTAAATTTAAAAAATTGTACAAAGAGCTTTTCAAATCACAGAATTTGTAGAAATAAAAATATGGGTTTGTTTGAAAAATTTAATAGAAATAAGCGAAGAACAAGTTGTGCGTGGTATAACCTTAGAAAAATTCATAAGGACACTTTTGAAGCATTATCAGTTTTTTTTATTAAAGGAAATTGTACAAATGTACGGCTTAAAGAATTGCAAAAGCGTTAATTTAGCAAGAGTTCAAATAATTCAAAATCTATATAGCTCTAAAAACGTATCTTCTGGTAATTTTTTTAAGAACATGAAAAATTTTGACTCCAGTTCAATTCTACCATGTTTTAAATCATTGTTTGAAAAAATAAATAGGACAATATTCATAAGTTGATTGTGGAAAAATGCAACAGAGGCAGATTGTGTAAAGCTTAATCCAAAAAATTTTGGATGGGAGCTAAAAAATGGCCAGTTACTATCACTTTGGTTTCAAGGCGACCCAACTCCTCTAAATGTTATGGCATCATTTTAAATGAAGATGAAAATGAGCAAATAGAATATTTAAGTGATGAAGATTCTGATGACAATTGTTAAAAATTTAAAGCTAATAAAAATGTTGTAATAGGTTTATAATTTTATTTTCATTTTGTTTATACTATTTATTTTATTGTTTTTATCTTAACTATTTTATTTTTAATATTATAATTTAATATTATAATTATGTGAAATATGCAAAGTTCTTATTCCTATCTTTTGTTAAATGTATTATATCAAATTATATTATATTATATTTGTTTTTTGAAAAAATGAAGATAAATACTTCTATATTTCGTATGTGTTTTGCTTTTTTAAATACCTAATGAAGATCGAAAAATTTGATGCAGAAAATAATGCAATGTTTTGTATGTATGTTTTTAACATAAACGGTGATTTTTTAAGAGCTTGAGAACTTCTTTAAAAAAAAAACGCATAAAATTTACAAAATCTCATCGATTCTTTATTTAAAACGTTAGATTGGTCCATGACATTTACTTTTTGAAGATAATTTCATTTAAATGTTGACCGCGGCTGCGTCTTAGGTGGTCCATTCGGTAAGTCCAATTTTGGGTAACTTTTTCGAGCATTTCGGCCGGAATAGCCCGAATTTCTTCGGAAATGTTGTCTTCCAAAGCTGGAATAGTTGCTGGCTTATTTGTGTAGACTTTAGACTTGACGTAGCCCCACAAAAAATAGTCTAAAGGCGTCAAATCGCATGATCTTGGTGGCCAACTTACCGGTCCATTCCTTGAGATGAATTGTTCTCCGAAGTGAAATGGCCATAGGATCGCGAGCTGTGTGGCATGTAGCGCCATCTTGTTGAAACCACATGTCAACCAAGTTCAGTTCTTCCATTTTTGGCAACAAAAAGTTTGTTAGCATTGTACGATAGCGATCGCCATTCACCGTAACGTTGCGTCCAACAGCATCTTTGAAAAAATACCGTCCAATGATTCCACCAGCGTACAAACCACACCAAACAGTGCATTTTTCGGGATGCATGGGCAGTTCTTGAACGGCTTCTGGTTGCTCTTCACTCCAAATGCGGCAATTTTGCTTATTTACGTAGCCATTCAACCAGAAATGAGCCTCATCGCTGAACAAAATTTGTCGATAAAAAAGCGGATTTTCTGCCAACTTTTCTAGGGCCCATTCACTGAAAATTCGACGTTGTGGCAGATCGTTCGGCTTCAGTTCTTGCACGAGCTGTATTTTATACGGTTTTACACCAAGATCTTTGCGTAAAATCTTCCATGTGGTCGAATAACACAAACCCAATTGCTGCAAACGGCGACGAATCGACATTTCACGGTCTTCAGCAACACTCTCAGAAACAGACTCAAAATATTCTCTTCTGTACGCACTGTACGCATTCGTGTGGTTGGTTTAATGTCCAATAAAGTAAACTGAGTGCGAAACTTGGTCACAATCGCATTAATTGTTTGCTCACTTGGTCGATTATGTAGACCATAAATCGGACGTAAAGCGCGAAACACATTTCGAACCGAACACTGATTTTGGTAATAAAATTCAATGATTTGCAAGCGTTGCTCGTTAGTAAGTCTATTCATGATGAAATGTGAAAGCATATTGAGCATCTTTCTCTTTGACACCATGTCTGAAATCCCGCGTGATCTGTCAAATACTAATTCATGAAAATCCTAACCTCAAAAAAATCACCCTTTACATTTAGACAAATAATACCTACAGTTAAATACTGTGTTAAAATACTTGTTTTAAGTTATTTAAAAAAATTTTACCAATTCAGTTAAAGATTTTATTGAGTTGACAGTGAAACTAATCAAATCACCCTTTTTTTCTTTAATTTGAGATACAAAATTTTTAAATTTCGGTAAGTAAAAAGTTAATGTATTTTGATTTTTTGTTTCAAAAACAGCTGGATGGGTACATGTCATGCCCATCTACAATTAGTCCGCCCAACGGATTCTTAATCTAGAGAGTCTAAGCTTTCATTTGATACCTCATTTGTCTAGTCGGCGGATGAGGTAAGTTCGTACCAAAAATACCGTTTTTTGAGATGGGTGGACAAGCGGTTTGCCCGAGTTATTTTTGCCCGCCCTCCTGTTTTGAAATCTGTAAGTAATTCCCAATAGACCCGTTGTACAATTTTGCAGTGGGCTGATGAGGTAGGTATGTACCAAAAAACGGTACCGGAAGTAGCCATTTTGCCACCACAAGGCCCATCGAAAGTTAGCCCGCCCTGCAGTTTTGTATATGCAACGTCATGCTCTATCCATTTCTGGCACTCAATTCCTACCCTACGGTCGCCTCCTGGGCTATTACCTGCAAGTAATCTTTTTTCTAAAGATCTATATAATATATATATATTCATTTTTTTGTTGCTTTTTTTTGGTTTAATATTTCCCATTTTTTCATTGCACTTGATCACTATCTATATTATAATTATCTACATATTTTTTTGTTCAATTTTACAGTATAATTAAACACTAATTTTTTTACACGTCACGAAATCTCACACTACTGGTGCTGTTGTTGCTGAGGATGAGGGCACGGGGCACAGGTTGGTAGGTATATATATTTTCTTTTAGGGGTCACTGAGCAGGGATAAGTAATTTAATAATAATATTTAAATTTTAAGGTTGTTTTTTTTCGGATCCACTAGCACTAGTCCTATGGATGAAATTTGTAAAATTTTGTTTACGAACCGAAAATTCAATGTCGACGATCGCTTAAAAGTTTTTAGGGTGTACTTCAGTGGCGATTCCTCTCAGTTGGCTAGGTTGGCTGCGCCAACCCTAAAATTTCAGCTTAAAGACAAACAAATTATTTCTATAAAGACTTGAATAGGTACATAAAACAAAAAAACATTACATCCCAATGTGCTTAAATCATTATAAAACCAGCAAAACCTATATAGGAATAGAGCCATTTACTGCAACCCCTACGTGCTATATTAATCGCATACAAAGTTACTTTTTAATGCTTTGAATTTCAGTCTAGAGTTGGCGATAAAATTTGTCGCCATCAAATGACATTCAAAACTATACTATTATTCCCGATGTGCCGATATGCTATCTCATTCTATCTTTAAGAACACACCAAAAAAATATTCACAAAAGTTGGCGCTACTAATATGCGCCAACGGAACAAGTAGAAAAATGCGAGAAATGTGTGTTTCTGCTTGGTCGTTTGTAGCTAGAGAGTCTCAGTGCGAAAATCATGAACACTAGGCCAAATTGCGCGATATATCCTCTTTTTTTAATGCGATATAGGCTTATAAAAATCTGGCAAGCCTGAACCTGTGGAAAAAAATGCATTGGGATTGTAGTTGTAGCTGTGGGATATGGTTGTCTCTAGCTGTGTAGAAAACCCGAGTAAAAAATTGATGGTGTGTGCTTAGCTTACTGCTTGGTCGAATTTTTCTTGAAACTTAAATTGTAGTTTTCTCTTCAGTGGCGAAATTAATTAAAAAAAAAACTTTTAACTATCATAAATTAAATAAAACGTATTAACATTTTCGACATGAGTGGTACATTTCTTAATATTTACAAGCATTTTAAAGGCAAAAAAAGTGGTCAATGAATCTGTTTAATTTAATTTTTTTGAATTTTTTTGATAGTTCGTTATTTAAAAGTTCTTATTAGCGTGGCGATTTCATGTGGCAGTATTTTATAGGCGAATTGAACTTTTCTTTAAATTTATTATCAAAAACTTTTTTTTTAAAATAAATAAACTTTATAGGTATAGATAAAACCTACGTAACGTGTTTTAAAACATAATTCAATTGTTACAAAAAAATGGGCGTCAACGTGTTTCATGTAAGTTTTTGGCACGAGTACGATAACTTTGGCGACAAGATATAATAACGGTTTTTGGTAGAAGGGCTTAATACAAGCACTTTTTACTACGGGAGAGGGGGGTCTATCTGCCCCCGTTTAGGCGGTAGGGGTAATTTAAAAAAATTATTATTTTAAATGGAAAAAGCCAACATTCTGTTTTATTAGACTGTCTTAAATTCAAGCCAAAACTATGTGTAGTTTTTGAAAAATTTAATTTTAAACTCAAAATTTGAGTAAAAAAAGTTAAACAAAAGGTTTAAAGTGTAATTTTTATATTTTTATATATCTACCATTGTTTTTATTTCAGAATTTTCCTTTTATTTGTTTTTGATCAAAAACTGAAAACTAAATTTTTCAATAATAACTACTATTTTAATTTAATTCTTTTTTTTTTGCTTGAGTCTTATTTTGATAGTAACAATGGTAGGTGCGAGTTTGGGTGTATGCAACAGTGAGATCTGTGAGATCTTACTTAATTGTAAGTATCACCGTTATTTTTTAATTATTTTACCGCCTAAACGGGGGCAGATAGACCCCCCCTCCCATAGTAAAAAATGCTTATATTTAGCCCCTCTACCAAAAACCGTTATTATATCTTGGCGCCAAAGTTATCGTACTCGTGCCAGGGTTCTTATATTGAAAAAAAAAATATATTGGTACCTACCTACCGAGCTTAGATTTCATAATTCTAATTTCGATGATTCTTTTCACTTTTGATAAACTACACTACATACAAATAATCTATCCAAAATGATGTTAGTTGCGTACGGCAGTATTTTTCTTTGGGGTTATGCAATCTTTTACATAGTACATTACTGCTCTTAAATAAGAAAATATCATTTGATCTTTGCTGGGTTTCATAGATTATTGGGCATAGATAGTCCAGTCAACAAAATAATTTTGCTTGCAAGAAATAATGCTCTCTTGGTTATTTTTGTAAACATTCCCAAAGTCACCAGCCCAGGGCCGGAAACTGGACCTAAGAGGGGGGTAAATGTCTCCCCTTTTAACTTGTTGTGAATGCTTGTTAAACGAATCATAATAGCGGAAAAGTTAAAAGCAAGTTACTAACAAATTAAATTGCCTATAAAAAGGATATTTTTATGTTTTAGCTAGAATCATTTATAAGGGCGATGCGGGAAGTAGAAAAGTTTTTTTTCGTACCTATTAATTAATTAATATTACCTATTAATTAATTTCTGAGTTGCTGAACGGATTCTTAAAATTCTCTCAATATTTACAAGCCACAATGTCCATGCTTAGACATAAATATGCTTAACAACGTCCTTTTCCTCACACAAAGAACATCAAAAAAGAATGACTTGACCACTTGCCCATTTGCAAGGACATTTCTCATGTTTTATTTTTATATTTCTAAATCTTAGGAAGAAAAATGGATTTTGCTACAGCTGAAGCTAACAACCAAACCAAATCTTTAGTAGAAGATCTATTAGAGAAACCATTTTCAGTAAGAACATTTGCGGAACAACTATTAATAATTAAAAATGGGCGTCCTTGTCCTAAATTGGGTAGTTTAAAAACAACACATAAAGACTCTAAAAGAGAATATATACGAAGTTTTAATACAACTCAATATTCACTTTATCCGTGGTTAGCAGGGTGTGAAAACAGAATTGCACTGTTCTGTTGGCCTTGTCTACTTTTTTCCCGGATTAATTCTGTGTGGAGCACAACAGGTTTAAGAAATCTCAACACCTTGCAATCACTTCAAAAAAAGCACAAACAGACGAACACCCATTTGGAATGTGTGCTTAAGCTGGCGAGTTTTGGTGAAAACAGGATTGATGAAGCTCTTAGCTCTCAGGTTAGAAATTTAAACAGCCAACATAATCTTCAAGTAAAGAAAAATCGTGATGTCCTGAAGCGTTTAATTGACGTTACGTGTTTTCTTGCAAATCAAGAGTTACCATTTAGAGGTCATGACGAAAGCAGCTCTTCTTTGAATCGAGGAAACTATGTTGAAACTCTCAACCTGTTGAAACGTTATACGACCCTATCATAGCTCAACACTTTGAAACTGCTACAGTTTTTAAAGGGACATCAATGGCGATTCAGAATGATTTAATCAAAGCGGTTGGAGAGGTACTCAGCTCAAATATAACCAAACAATTACAACAAGCAACATTTGTTGCCATAATGCTCAATGAGACTTCAGACATCCAAATGAAGTCACAATTGTCTGTGGTTTTCCGGTATTTCCTAAATGGTAAAAATAATGAAGTTTTTGTTGGCTTTATTGATGTCAGTGCTGGACGAACTGCAGATGATTTGTTTAAATGGGTAGAAATCCTTCTTGAAAAGTACGATATCAAAAATAAGCTAGTAGCCCAGACATACGATGGAGCATCCGTAATGAGTGGGCATTTAAATGGACTTCAAGTTAAGGTCAAAGAAATTTGTCCAAGAGCTTTATTTGTTCACTGCTACGCTCACGTACTTAATTTGGTACTTTCACAAGGTTTAAGCAACATAAGGGAATGTAGAATATTCTTTAGCACCCTAAATGGTATTGCAACTTTTGCATCCCATTCCTCAAAAAGAACATTTGCACTCAAAGAATTTTTAAAAAGGAACATTCCTTCTTTAGCCACAACCAGATGGTGCCTTAGCTCTCGACATATGTCAATGTCGTGCATACTTATAGACAGGATATCTTGGAATATTTTCAAAATATATATGAAGATGAAAAAAACACTTGGGAACCGAATGACAAAATGGCAGCTTACGGATATATAAAATTCTTGACAAAATTCGAAACCGTTTTCTTATTGCATGTTAGTAGGAATGGGGGCACTGTAGTCTGAGAATTTTTTGTGGTTAGGAGCGCGTGGCAAAGAGGTCGGCAGCCTTTGTAGGTAGTGTTTGAGGCGTGGTGGTTGTGTATGTCTTATCAGCATTGACGTTTTGCGGTTAGTAGCGCGTGCCAGTGTGAGTTATAGAAATGTGTACATAATGGTGTTATCACAATATGTTTTTTTATGATTCATTGTAATTTGTGGTTTGTATTTTGTTTAATGGGTTTATATGCCTACATACATATGTGAGAAAAAAAAATGTATATTCTAGCAATGATTGCTTAAGTGTTTTATTTTAAGAAAAGCTCTAATATAGAGAACATTAATTGGGGAAGTAGAAAAAACAATATGTTTTGGTGTGAAAGATTAAGGGAAGGAGAAACATTTTGTATCTGTGAATCTGGATGGTTGTACATAAAATTTACGAATGTAATATTCTATGATGACACATTAAAATTGGTGCTACAGCCAGAATATGGAAGCGAATGCGTTTTGTTTCATATTAGAAATGGTGAGACCGTATCGCCTATTCTGAGTTTTAAGTTGCAGTTTCAATCTATGCAACATGTACGGTTTAAATGTTTAGGTGAGAATATTACTTTTCATAAAAAAAAGTAAAATGAATTGAATAAAACATAAAATTATGTTATAGGAGGGGAGTTAACACTGATTGGAACGATCACACCTCATTCGAATGCTGTAAAGAGAAAAGAGGGTGAATATCCATCGCTTTGTCCGTTTGGTGAGGCTGAATTACTTAATGAACCTCAAAAACTTAAAAAGAAAAAAGACAGTCATCGCATAGAAATAGAGACAGTTGAACGAGTTCATGACACATCATTTCAATCGAATGTATTTTAATATATACAAGATGAGATAAGAATGAAAGATGTGAGAAAGAGAGATGAATATAGATAGAATAAAAATTATATAAAATTTAAAATTTGAGTGTAATGTTTATTAGTTTATGACAAACCTTTGGAAAGCAAACATCTTTTTTTTAAAAAAAGTTGTTTTACTCATCAGTCTTATGTCTGCTTTTAATTTGTCCTTCATTAATTGCTACTTTGCCATTACCTGTGGATATAAATTTGCAACAAGCAAACATATCTGACAATCTCTCTTTTTCATTGAGTTTACCTAATAATGATACTGTGCATATAGGTTTATCGTTTCGTTTGTTAACCTTTACAAATGGTAAAAATTTGCTTAATACCACAACAACAACAACCGATACAACATCATTTCAAAATGATGCAACAGTGACTTCAACAACAGCAAGAACGGTGGTAAATACAATTTTGGAGGAGAAAAAAATAGTAACCGTAAAGGAAGCAATCGAGAGTTTTAGGCAAGACTTAATTAAAAAAGAAACTGAAATATGAGGAATTATACAAAGTAAGGATGTTTTTTATAGACATTTCAAGCTTGAGTTTGATGAAGATAAGGCACTATCATTATAGAATATTACATCCGTAAATTTTATGTCCAACCATCCAGATTCACAGATACAAAATTTTTCTCCTTCCCTTAATCTTTCACACCAAAACATATTGTTTTTTCTACTTCCCCAATTAATGTTCTCTATATTAGAGCTTTTCTTAAAATAAAACACTTAAGCAATCATTGCTAGAATATACATTTTTTTTTCTCACATATGTATGTAGGCATATAAACCCATTAAACAAAATACAAACCACAAATTACAATGAATCATAAAAAAACATATTGTGATAACACCATTACACATTTCTATAACTCACACTGGCACGCGCTCCTAACCGCAAAACATCAATACTGATAAGACATACACAACCACCACGCCTCAAACACTACCTACAAAGGCTGCCGACCTCTTTGCCACGCACTCCTAACCACAAAAAATTCCCAGGCTACAGTGCCCCCATTCCTTCTAATGTTTTTTCTAAAATTTACTCCCATTCCGAAATTCTGTTTAACGTGTTGCAAAATTCAAATCTGGACATAGTTTTTTGTGCTGGTCAAATTCAAAAATTCCATGACGTGATGAAAGTAATGCGAGCAGACGGGTTTGATCAATTTTGGCAGTATACCATCGAAATTGGTCCATTAAACGCTGATAAAAGAGCGGTTCGAAACGAAGATTTGTGTTCAAACGAAATTAAATTCAAGAAATTATTTTTCGAAGTAATTGACAACCTAAGCATGCAGGTTTCAGAGAGATTTTCATCTATTGAAATGAATGGCAAAATATATTAGAATATCGCCAAAATCAATATTTTCCTGATGATTTGATAAAAAAACTGATTGAATTCTACCCAGAAATATTTGAATTCAGTCAACTAAAAAATGAATTTACCGTATTATATGCCAACTCTACCGAAAATAAACTGTCAGAAAATACATCAACAACAGCGAAAACTTTGACTCCATATGACGTTCTTCTCTGGTTGGAGTCCAAAAATATTTCTGGAAGCTTTGAACAAGTGTATTCACTTTCAAAACTTATCTGCACTATTCCAGCTACAACCGCTTCAGTCGAACGTACTTTTTCTGCGTTGAAAAGAATAAAGACGTATCTTAGAAGCACACAAGGCCAGTAAAGATTGAGCAACTTAGCTCTTATTTCAATTGAAAAAGAAATGTTATCAGAGTTAAGAAAAATTGAAAGCTTTTATGAGCAAGTTCTTGAAATTTTTTTGAAAATAGAGCGACGACTTGATTTTTTATATAAATAAATAAGTTTTTAATTAAAAAAAATAACTGAAAAAATATATAAAATTGTTTGTTTTTATTACGTTTAGCTTTGATCAAAGTAGCCAACCCAGAACTCAAGACCAGGAATCGCCACTGGTGTACTTCTACTTTCTATTAAACGATTCTTTCGCGTACTTTTAACATTCCTTTTTTTTTTTTCTTTGTTGGCGCTCGCCCGTGTCACAACCTATTATCGAATAACTTCCTTTTTTTGCAAATTATCATTGTTTCCCATAGCCATAGTGATGCTCCGCCTCTTTTCCAACACTTTTTTTTGCATATTTTTCGTTGACATTTTTTTCGCCAACGGTCCTGTTAAGTTCACTGTGCTCTAGCGGAGGTAAGAACGGTGCATCCCATGGCCTGATGGATGAGGTGTTATTTAATATTTTATTGTTTTGCGATCGTGTTATGTTGATAATTGGGTTAACACAGTCTTGAGCGACGAATTAGACCTATTTATTATTATTATTATTATTATTATTATTATTATTATTATTATTATTATTATTATTATTATTATTATTATTATTATTATTATTATTATTATTATTATTATTATTATTATTATTATTATTATGTATTTTATATTATGATATTATTATATGTATTATCCTACAAAGCTTCTTCTTTCAGTAAGTTTTTACGAATTGAATGAAGAAGAAATGAAACCTTGTACTTTTTTATCTACGCGTCTCATGCACAGACTGTAGCCGGGCTTTCGCAATTTTCATTTTTTCAAATCCTTGCAGTGAAAAATACCTATTTTCTTTCCTTGTAAATTCTCCAATTCATACAAGTTCTTGCCTACGACCTTGGCAATCTTAGTTTTTACGAATTTTGGCCCTAGTTTCGCGCAGAACTTTTTTGAAGCGTCACTCAAGGCATAATTCCTTCTGAAGACTATAAAAACTTCGGCAAACTTGATGATATTGCTCCGCAAATTGTAGGTTTGTGCATATTTGGAGTGAACATTCGCCAATGTCTTCTTTATATAGGCGTGCAAGATATTCATCTGCGCCACTTTTGAAACAACTTCCACATTACAATTGTTAAACCCATTAATTTTGCGAGCAACTTACAGTCGGACCCATGCTCTATACAGCTTTGTTTAAACAACGCTTCATACGGCGGAATTTTTATCGCTGAATGAATCGTCGTTCGGAGGGCACTGGCTATGGACTGCAACTTGCAATACCAGTTCCTTTGATCGGTATCTATGTAGGATCTGATTGCTGCAAGTATTGACCGGTTGACTCTTTCACTGGCGTTCGCTTGCGGGGAATATGCGGCCGTTTGAACATGGTTTATCCCCAACGTTGTCATTCGCTTCCCAAACTGCTTACCATTGTCGGAGAGTATTGTTTCCGGGATCCAAAAAACGCAGAACACCTGTTATTGTAAAAACTTCAACACCGTATCTGTTGTTGCTTTGCGAAGAGCTGTTATTACCACAAACTAAGTCAACTGGTCCAGCGCAATCACAATATGCGTGTTCCCGTCTCTCGAGCGAGGATACGGACCCAAAAAGTCGATTTACAACATCTGGAAGGGCCTCTCAGCCAAAAATGCCTCAGGGTGGCATTTGGGACTTTCTTGGCTTTACAGATGTCGCACCGCCCAATGAATGCTTTCACCTAGGCTGCCATGTAAGGCCAGAAGAATTGCCGATGTAGTCGGAACAGGCCCATGCGAAGCTCTTGGTGGCTGATGAGCGAGTGTGATCAATCGTTTGGTTAGAGATTGAGGAACCCAAAGCTTCCAAACGAGGTCATCCTCTACCGTATTACCTATGCAGTGTTTGACCTTCTTATAGACACTTAAAGATCAGGTAGCTTATCTTTTTGTTCTTCGACGCTGTCTATGAGCTTGAGATATTCAGTAGATTTAAAACTAGGATCCTCAAGATCAACATGCAACACATCGCAAGGATCTGTGAACATTGAAACCCCGGAAATTATAGCATCGACTAGATGCACTCGCGAGAGCGCATCGGGTACGACATTCTGAGATCATTTTCTGTGATCAATGGTGAAATCAAATCCCTGAAGCTTTAAGGTCCATTTCGCCAAGCGACCTCTGAGATCTTTCTGATTCATAAACCATTTCAAACTTGCATGATCAGTCACAATTTTAAACGCATGCATTTCTACGTATGCGTGAAACTTCTGAACTCCCATAACAGCAGCCAGACATTCACGCTCGGTCACATTGTAGTTACGCTGGGCCGCATTGAGTTTCTGTGAGTGGTAGTAAATGAAACGTTTGTTACGACTGTCGTCTAACTGGCTCAGCACACAACCTATGCCGGAGTTGGAAGCATCACAAAGAATGATGAACTCCTTGGTGAAATCCGGATTGACTAGAAGCGGGCGGTGGTAAGTGCCGTTTTGAGTTGTTCGAAAGCTTCAAACGCCTCATCGTTGAAGATAAACTTCTTTCCCTTCTTCAGCGTATCGGTTATGGGTGCCACCAGTGAAGAGAAGTCTCTAACAAACCTCCTATAGTATCCTGCTAGTCCCAAGAAGCGTCGAACTTGTTTTGCCGTAGTGGGAGTGGGAAAATCTGAGATGGCAGTCACCTTATTTGGATCCGTCTTTAGGCAACCATCTCCAATAAGGCACTTTAAATCCTTGATGCAGTATTTCGACTTCTGGACGTTCGTTGTGAGTCCTGCTTCCTTCAGTCGACCAGCCAAAATTTTCAACAGCTCGATGTGCTCTTCGAACGTGCTTGACACGACCAACAGATCATCCAGGTATGAAAAGATTTTCTCTCGCAGTTGATGAGTTACCACTTTGTCTATCAATCTGACCATGTGTTGTGGCGTATTGCAGAGACCAAAGGACATAACGGTAAACTGCAACAGGGGCATACCGGGCACAGTAAACGCCGTCTTTTCCCGAGAAGACTTCTCCAACGGAATCTGCCAAAATGCGTCTCTCAGAAATGAAGTGCGTATCTGGAAGACGCGATAGTAGTCCTTCTATATGAGAAAGAGGATACGCATCTTTCATTGTCTTGGCATTAACTTTCCTGTAGTCTAGGCATAAGCGATTTTCGCCAGACTTTCGCACTGAGACTAAAGGAGACCTCCATGCACTGGTACTTTCCTCGATAAATCTGAGTTTAAGAATGCGATCCAATTCCTCATGTAGCAGTTTTTGTACTGCTGGTGAAATCGGGTAATGGGCTCAGCATCACCTGTGTCGATTGTATGTACTATCGAGTAGTCTTAGTAGAGGCTCTCCAAAGATATGGACCGTAGCATAAGAACGGGAATCGTCTGAACTGCATAAGGTGGTAGCTTCAATGGCTTTGTACAACTCCTTCTTTTCTCGAAACTTCTTCCTCAGCTTAGCCACTTTCTCGGAAACGACGGTATTTTGACTTCCAAAAATTCTTTTCCGGACTTCCAGATAGTTTTGAAGTATTTCGTGAAGAGGTTTCAGCGGTCTCCTAGGTGTTACGGGTGGTGTAAATTCGGGAATGGTCTTCGGTCTTGTCAGGATCTTGACAGCTGGGACTGGAGGGATTGACAACGATTTTGGTATGGATTTGCTGTTGTTAGATTCTGAAGAAGGAATGGAAGAGAGTTTTATTTAGACTCCGGGGTCTTCTCCAGAGAGCAATTACCCCGGGGCTTCAAACTGCCCTTCGACTCGTTTCCCGAGTAACGAGGACATTGTGGCGTGGTGGTGTTTTCCCATCCACACTTAAAACAGAAGAAGGCTCTCTGCGGGTCAGGGAATTTCACGAAGGAATGACCCTTACCCTTACAATTCCAACACGTGTATTTGCGATAGTCCCGCTCTGTTTTCGGATGGAATGGCTCGAGCTCGGGAGAAAATGCACTTTCTCCCTGTCTTCGGCAACCAGTTCAGATACTGCGCTTTTTCTTGTCGGTGGAACAGCTCCAGGTCTTGATCTCAGAGCTCCAGCTTCACGGTCAAGGAGATAATTTCGACCTTCCGACAGACATGAACCATATGGGTCAGGGTACGAGTATCGTAAATTAGCAACATTCCCATCTGCCTTTTGACATTTGTTCTCAGCACCTCAATGATCTCCAGATCAGATTTGGGAATCCTTAGCATGCTGTTGAGCTTCTAGATATCAGCATAGAAGTCATCGAAGGACTCGTTTTGACCCATGTGCCTGTCATACATCTTCCTTGACAGCTCGGAGTCTAATTTCAAGCTCTGGAACTGCTCGATGAGGGCATCCTTGAGTGTCAGCCATGGAACTTCCGGATTATCCTTCAGATAAACCCAGAACCATGTTTCCACTTGCCCAGTAACAAAGTGGTGGAAATTAAGGACTATTTCGTCCCAAGAAGCTTTGTTTCCGCTCTTCATCTTATCCAGCCTGAACAAAAACTCGTCACCGTCATCTTCTTTGGGTCGAATTTCAACCCCCACTTGTGGAAATTGTGGTAGCGGGTGCTCGTAGAACGGGGTGGTGGTTGCTTCTGGTAGTTCGGTTCGCAACGTGAGGTCATGTAACCGGCGCAGGAATTCATCCATATTGGAATTGTCCGCTGCTGCATTCCGTTGAGGGCGAAACTGCATCCGAGGAGAAGTTCTGCTGTGAGGAGGAGAGGAAGATTTTCGGACAGGCTTACGAGACGTCGAGAAATGGCTAGGCGCTTCACCTGAGTTCATTTGCCTGGAACCTGTTGGTGCTGCCAGCGTCTCTCGAATGATGTTGGCCATTTCATCACGAAGAGCCGTTCTTGTTCGCTCCATCTCCACAGAAAAGAACCGGAAATCTTCAGCACGACTTGCCCCGGTGAGTTCTTCTTCATTTCCTCCCAATAACTTACGTGCCCTTGGGTTAGGTACCGGTGGACGCGAACTTGTCCCATGGCCCTGAGCCAGCTAGGATTCTCCCTCCGTTGCATGTTGAGGCGGTGGTTGAGGCATGTCTTGTTGGACGCCTAAGTCCGCAAAGGAATCGGTCAGGTATTGTGACCTTAGCATCTGGCTTCGCAAGGTAGCCTTACCTTTCGACGTAGTCCTTCGTTTACGCATTTTTTCAACACAAAGCAAAAAAAAGAAAATCAAAAAGAAGGAAAGCAACCAAAGCAGAAGAGTAAGGAATGAAAAGACAAAAAACTGAAGAAAGACAAAAAAAAGAAGAGTAAAATAAGAATCAAGGAAAAAAATGTAAAAGCAGAGCTAAAAATTAAAAAATTATCATAAATCAAAATAAGAATCAAGTAAAAAATAAAAAAAATAACTATCAAGAAAAAATTCTATATTCAAAAAAAAGTAAAACCTAATACACAAAGAATTACCAGGCCACGGTAGCTTGGCATGCTTGCATTTTCACGAACTAGCTCGCCGACGACGCTGGGAGGAGGGGTTCTTGCTACCGCAGCACTGGACGGGGTTACGACTTCATGTCATCTGTAAAAAAATGGAAACCCGAACTGTCCATGGGTTAAGGAGAGTGATCCCTATAGAAGGGGAGGGTCGTTGATAGAGTTGACCCTGGGAGGATTTGCCTTTGTATTCGACGGATACCACCTTGGCTACTACAACCTCCTATTTATGTAGTAGCCCCTAACTCAATCTTTTGTTTCACCAAACACACCTTACTCCATTTGTGTCACCTCCACCCCTGTCCTAGGGTATCTAGCCATCCATCCTAGCTAGAGTTAAAAAAAAATGAACCAACCGCCTTCCCAAAACAAAAAACACAAAAACAAACTGAATATTCAGTTAAGGAAATACCATCTTCACTATTCCTTTAAAACGTTATAAACAAAAAATACAAAAATAATCTACAATAATTAAAATTCTATAAAAACTAAATGAAAACTTATTAAAAATTAAATTAAAAAATCGAATACAAAAATTAAACAAAACAATTAAATATAAAAAAAATTAAATACAAAAATTAAAATAAGCAAAAATATAAGAAAAGAAATAAGGGAATCTGGTGTCATTTATCACCATGTGGAATAAATAAAAAAATTATAAACCAATATCGGTAAAAAAAGAATTGAAAAAAGAAAATAAACTTACTTAGGCCGGGTTGCTCCTCCACCTGCAAATAATGTTTTTTCTAAAGATCTATATTTAGGGTCCACTTTTACTTTCTATTAATCGATTCTTTCGCGTACTTTTAATATTTTATATTTTTATATTTTTTTTCTTTGTTCGCGCTCGCCGTGTCACAACCTATTATCGAATAACTTCCTTTTTTTGCAAATTATCATTGTTTCCCATAGCTATGGTGATGCTCCGCCTCTTTTCCAACACTTTTTTGCATATTTTTCGTTGGCATTTTTTTTGACAACGGTCCTGTTAAGTTCACTGTGCTCTAGCGGAGGTAAGAACGGTGCATCCCATGGCCTGATAGATGAGGTGTTATTTAATATTTTATTGTTTTGCGATCGTGTTGTTATGTTTATAATTGGGTAAACACAGTCTTGAGCGACGAATTAGACCTATTTATTATTATTATCGTTATTGTTATTATTATTATTTTACGGTGCAGGGAGTCGGATCCACAGTGCCGGCCGGCGTCTGTCGGGGGTGAGTACGCGGACCCCGTGACGTCGATATACAGCGACCGCACAAAAATAATGAGAATTGATTCGATGGAAGTGGAAAGCTTGGCTCCTACGGATCAAAATGCTACAAACAAGAACAGCGGCGACCTTTATAAAAGAGTATAAAAAATTCTTCGGACTCCCCCTCCGAAGAAGGGTACATCTACAGGTCCTAAACCGCCTGAAAGGCCAAAGTCAGCAAGGCGTGGGATTTTACCGATTTCTCGAGCTGAAGTAAAAAGCAGAAGAGGAAGCCAACACTGGTGCGCTGCCGAAGGGAGTAATTAATTCTAACGACGTTTTTCTCATGGAGATGCAGAAATGCCTTAATACACTTAAGAAAATGAAGGCAACGTGCCTGAGACAAAAAAATAACAGCATAGATGTTAAAGACGGCATAGTGTCATTGGAGGAGTCTCTTAACAAAATAAAATGGTCAAAAAGAGAAAAGAACAAAACCCATGTTTGCTGCTCAAAACCGTCCACCACGAGCCAAGAACCCCCACAGCAGAGGGTTGAAGCCGGTCAGAAGAAAGTTCCTAAAATCTTTCACAACCGGGAACCAACAAAAGACCACCGTCGAATCCAATCCAAAAGGATTCCGAAAAGAAAACGAGAAAGATCTCACAAGCCGCGAAAACGGAGGACAGACAAGAAAACACACTAACCGACGAAGTCATCCCCGGTGAAGAGACTTACGCTCAAGCAACCCTCAAAGGAAAGGTCACAGACGCTGCCAAGGGAATTCTACCTGCTAACACGAAAAAGAATATAGCAACCCTCCGAGGAAAGGACACAGAAGCTGCCAAGGGAACGTTACCTGATAAGACATAATTAAAATAAAGGTAACCCCAGAGATCAAAAGTAAATCTCAACATTTTGAAAGGTCTCTTAAATTACTCTCACTTGTTGAGATTTACAAAAATGATCACTTAATAACCAGTTTACTCAATTTTTTTTTTTCGGTTTCTGAGAGAGAAACTTTTATTTTGACTTTTTTTAGGTTTTGGTTAACCGGTGACCACTTATTGCTGAGAGAAAAAAAATAAATCTCATTTGGAGATTTTTAATTTACTTTACCCGTTAGAAGGTTCTTTGTTTAGAATTTCTAAGAAATGTTTATTAAGTCATTTATCAACACCCTTTGAGCAAAGTTTATTAAAAGTGCTTAGTGATAGTGAGTGACTTAAAATGGGGCGAAGGTCAAATTATAATATTAGAAATTATTTTGATTTTAATCAAATAACAGGAAAATCAAAGTGTAATATTTGCAATTTTGATCTAAGTGGGTCACATTTAACAAATTTAAAGAGACATTTAGAACTAAAACACAAAGAATTATTAGATAACGGTATAATTCAAAATAGTGTTCAAGATACGGTGGTGGTGCCAAAAAAAAAAAAAAATTTCTATAGAGTATAATAAAGAGGATTTTATTAATTCCATTATAAAAATTGTAACTAACGATGGGAGGCCATTCAAACACTTAGATAGTGAAGGATTTAAAGAAATTGTTGGCCCAATATTTGTAGGGTTGGGTATTTCACCAATATCTTCCCATAACATCATGGAGTTTGTTGATATTAGACTCCAGTCTATTAAAGACCAAATACGAAAAATGACGAAGGGGAGAATTTTGTCCCTAAAAATTGATTGTGCGACGCGATTAGACAGATCAATTCTTGGGATAAATCTCCAATTTATTGAACTTAAAAAAGATTCGTTAAATATTTGTGTTAAAACGTTAGGTATGGTCCAACTTTTTGAGCGTCACACCGGACAACTCATAAAGGAAAAAATTTTAGAAATTCTGTCTGATTTTCAAATTGATATTAATCAGATTTATAGGTGAGTTTTAACTGTTTTTAGTAAAAATGTGTTGAGGGGTATTCTCCGTACTTAGAGAACCATAAGTTCCACAATCAAAATTTGACCTTATTTTTGTAAAAAAAAAATTATTTTATATAATTTAGCTATGTACATATATACAAACTTTAACCGAGAAATAGTAAAAATTATTTTTTTTTTTCAAAATTTTGAATTAAAAAAAAGTCAATATATGGCTTTAAAAAGGTATATCATGATATTGTAGGCAGAGAGAAAAAAACTAAAAGAGAGAACCAACTTCGACGGTTGCTCTCTTTTTGCCTACAAGCTGCGATTTGCACATAAACTTGCATAAGTATTAACTCCATGTAAAAAAATGTGGGGAACGAATACTTATGCAAGAAGATGTGCATACTCCCCACATTAAAAAAAAATGGCGTCCACCTTCGAAAAATGGCGGATGCCATGTTGTTCAGAGGTGTTCAAAGAAAATTCAATATTGTGGATGAACAATTTTTTGGTATTCTCATTGTGTTACTTTGGGAGAAATATCATTCGAATATGAAGTGAAATTAATTACTCTTGTTAGGTGCCAGAACAATTAAGATTTAGCAACAATTGTAAACTACGCATTTAGAGAAATATTAGTTAGTTATTTGAAGCCAGTTTTAATTATTAAGTCAGTAAAATAAATTAGGTGGTGCAACGGTGCAATGAGAATTAGGACCTAGAAACATAAAACTCTGAAAGCACTACAACTATTATTTGTTTTATTATTAGCTGCGTTTATGCGTTTAATTTTCGCTCATACCGTTGAAAAATGCAAAAAAAAACTCAGATTTAGTTCAATTTTCAGAGTTCATTGACTTAATTTTGGCTGCGAGATAAAACAACGCAGAAACATTGAAAACATTTTTATATACTCATCTCTTTTTTACATTCCTATTGTATTTGTGTGTACTCGTTGTTTATTTTCTTTATGGTACCGACATTTCCAAAATGCGATTTAAGTAGAGACTAAATAAGAACCGTAAACTTCTTTTGCCAATTTTCATCGCATAAGATTTGTGAATTGGCGATAAGCTATGCTTTCCACTAAGCTAGTGTGCTGTTTTTAAAGGCTTTACTACATATGTAAGCCGAAAAGTACTTTTGTACAAAAGTAAAAGTATTTGTATTCTCGCTAGGTCAGTGGTTTTGTGAGAGAATATACAAATTTGTTCTTCAACCAAAATTTAAGTCTTATGCATCATTTTTATAAGTTTTCCAGTTCTACTATTTATTTATATCTTATCTTTCAGTTATAGCGACAAGGAAAAATCTGTGAGGAAAAGTTCCAACTACAGTTTTTCTGAAAGTGCATTGTGGGTTATTCATAGATGTTTGCTAAACTTTTTAGGCTCTTCATAAATAAATGCAAATCTAAGTTAAGGGCTAAACCTGAATAACTATAAACATAGAAAATGCTGTGTTCAAGTAATTAATATCGCAGCCAAACTTCATAATTAATTTTGTTGGTGTATAAAACAGCTGAAAGACTAATTCATGACAAATAAATGTTACGTTAACACTAAGTTCCACAAAATATCGATTGATACCGCAATTACAGAAGATATGGATATTTTATATTAATATTCCCGGTAAACTGTAGACCTTTATTATTTCCACCTATTATAATTAATTCGATGTTAAATAGTTCAATGCAGTATATTGTAGATAAAACATCAGTTAAGTTATGTTAAGGTATTACTTTTGAAATAAACATAACATACATTTATAAAAAACATGTACTTGTTCGTAACAAATAAAGTCTAGTCTAAAAAGCCTTAACCTTGTTATACACTCTTTCTGAACACATCTTTTCTGGTTTTGGTTGTTAATGCCATCTATCTGTAACTCAAAGAAAGAGAAAAGAAAAACAAATTCACCACAATCTTCCGTTTTAACGTTTACCGTAATTCATTCACAAACGAAAATTGTTTGCTAGAATTAATTTGTGAAAACCAGAGAGAGAAAGAAATATCAAATGTCTCGATTCTCTCTGCTCTTCGAGGTGAAAACATTTATACACCGATACGAATTCAACACGCTATAAAAAATGAGAGTAAGAGGTTCCAAAGGGACGGAGACGAGGAAATTTGGCTCTCTCATTTAGTTTTTTCTCTCTGTTGTAGGTGATGCCGTTGATTTTTAATAATTTTTTTAGAAAAGTACCCCTTTTGCCTAAACAGGGGGAATAATACCCCTTTCTATACGATTTGTTTCTTGTCTTAACCCAACCTACAAATCCTAGTTTTCTGCAATATCATATGTGAAATACCCTGTATACGTAAAATTAAAAATAAAAATACAGAAATACTTCAAAGAACATATAATTTTATTTGTTTCTCAGTTTAAAAACAGTTACAAATAGGTACAAAATTATTAAAACTTTCTATATATGTTTTTCTTTTAATAAATCAAGATACATATTTCAATTAACAGATGTAGTACATACATATGTGCATACCAGCCAACTACATACATTTACTTTACATACCTACACAAATTATCTAAAGGCATATACTCGTAGTATAACTATTTTCCGACAATTTATTTATTTGACCTATTTTAACCCTATTGGCTTTTTGTTTTTTAGTATTACTTCAGACAACGGGAGGAACATGCTGAAAGCGGTGGAAATTCTTAATGAAACTTCCGAGATGAGTGAAGAGTTAGATCTAGGGGTAGAGGAAATTGTAGATTCCATTACACTTCCGAATATTCAATCTATACGTTGTGCGGCTCATACACTCCAGCTATGCGTTAATGACATAAATAAAGATATCAATATTTGTCAGAAAATTGAAACTGCGAGGAAGTTATGTAAAACTTTAAGAATTCCAAAAAATAGGTACTATACAAATTTGTAATTACATGCATATGTGCAATGTACTGTACATAGCACATGTTTGTTTCTATTATTTTCCTATTTGACAAATAAAAGTATAGGTACGAACGTCTTGTGAGCTCTAGATCAGGTATTGTTTTTTTTTTAAACAAAAATATTTTCAGTTCTATATTTCTGTGTCTAAAAACTATGTAAAATAACTGACCTATAGCTCAAAATCGTTCACATACTAAGTTTGGTTTTTATAATAAATTAAAGCATCTTTTAATGTCTTGTTCTATGCCCACTATATGTAGACGCATATTATTGCAATCGGATAATTGCATACCTCCACTTGACGTTTCCACCAGGTGGAATTCAACATATCGTATGTTACAAAAGTTATTAGAAATAAAATCATTCCTTATGGAACAACAGATTTTTGAAGATACGGTAGATTGGCAATGGATTCAAGAGTACGTCGAAACTTTAAAGCCTATTTGGATTGCCACACTTAAAATGCAAGAAGAACAACTTGTATTAGGTGTCTTCTTCAAAATTTGGATGGAGCTTAAACTGCATTACGAAAATGCTTCCAGTGATCTGAAAATTAAACTAAAAACAGCATTAAATGAAAGAGAAGGTTTGCTTTTAGAAAGTGTACAAATGTTGAGTGCAATTTATTTTGATCCTCGAATCAGTTTGGTATTGACTAACAACCAAAAAGCATTGGCCAAAGCTCATTTGAAAAAAATTGCAAAAAATATTTTGAATATGAAACAGGTACAAATTAAAAAATAGGGCGGGTCGAAATTCTGTTTCCAAAAGTCCTGATATTTTGGATTTTAAAAGTGAAAGTTCAAATAAGATTGCCATTACTATACAAATCTTCGTCTTTAAAATTAAATTAAAATGTTTCCAATATTTTTTTTTATCTCTGAGAATACATACCCACATTTTAATCAAAAGAAAATAATAAACAAAAATATTCAGTTTTTATTTTATGAAAATACTTTTTACTTTTTTTTAAAATATGTTTATAATTCCCATCCTCATTCAATGAGATAATAATTATTTTATTCCACCAATATCTCTTTCAACTCCTTAACTTGTGCATTAAATCTAAGTTGCATTAATAATTATGTATGTGTGCCTTACAAAATTTTGACCCAACTCTAATCAAAATGTAATATGAATTCGTTTGTTGTTGTTGTCTTTTCTGTTTGTTTCGCTCTTAAATAAAGTATAATTTCATGTAATGTAATCTTCGTATAATATTCCTTATGTAGAATATAACCTCAGTTTCTCAAGAAGCAAATCCAAGGACAAGCAACGAAAGTCCAAATACTGCAACAAGTCAAGCCAGCGATACCGATAACCCACTTTTAAACTTGTATTTAAATAGAATTGAGCAACAAGAACGGGAAGAAAATGGAACCAGTGACGTCAGTATTAACGAAACACTTACAAAATTATACGTGGACATCGAAAATTTTGATTCGGTCTACCCTCGTTTGCCTTTGGACACCAACATTCTTACATTTTTTCAAAATCTCAAACTAAAATCACCTAATATTTTTGAGATCGCTATGGTTGTACTGGGCGTTCCAGCAACGCAAGTATCAGTGGAAAGGGCGTTTTCTTCTCTAAGTTTTATACTTAGTGAAAGAAGATATAATTTAAATTCAAAAACTCTTGAGAGTTTACTTTTAGTTAGGCTTAATAATTAAGAATTAACTTTTTTTACTTTCAAAATAAAGAAAATCATATAATTTATCATTTTAACCATTTTTGATTTATTTTCTACGGAAAAGGTTTAAGGTTAACCATTTCCATTTATTTTTAGTTAAATAAGTCAACAGATAAGAGATATTTGCGAACTTAAATGATAAATCTCACACAAAGACCTAAAAAATTAATTTTTAAAAATAAATCACAGACCAAGACCAAAATGAAATTGGCGAATTAAATAAATCTCAGTGAGAAACCGATTGAAAATAAAGGTCAACGGTTATTTTTGATCTCTGGGTAACCCAACTACCAAAGCAAGCGGAAAACAGAAGAAGAAGAGAAAGAAAGAGCCTATACGGATACAAAACCTGGGAGCTATTCTTATCAAGCCGATGCACTGTGGTCCAGAATCGAATTTATTCAAGTTTCTGACATATAATAATTTGACCCAAACCCCTTATAAATCGAGTGTTGGATACCGAAACTATGTAACAACGCATTAAGTTAATGACTGTTGTAAATATTTTAGTAGTATGGCAACACCAACCATAACAAATTCTTAACATTTTACTTATTATCAAAACAAAAAGTTACACGCGTTTGCAGATTTCGTTACGCCATTGAACGTTTATCGGTGCATTTTTTTTTTTTGTAATTTCTTAATGCTTTAAATATTATACCTACTATAAAAAACAGTAAGTAAATGTTATATATTATTTTATTTATTCCGTTGTTTAGTTGCTATAGTATTTTTGATGAAAAGTTAAAATGTATCAAGTCAAAATTGCAGGTCATTGCAGGTATTACTTACTTTTGAATTAGTTAGTACATGTATTAAGAAATATAACGGGAAACAAATTTGAGTCCCCGCGTTGCCCCAGTATTTTATTTAATTTTATTTCAGAAATGGTTGCCGAAATTACGTACTTCGAATTATTTGAGGAATGGTTAAAATTCAAAAATTTAACTAGCGCTAAATGTGTAAGATCATTAAAATTGCATATTTACAACAAGCACCTGAAAACCGAAGGTATTGAAAGTAAGTTGGAAAATTTTGTAAAAAATGTTGAATCTCGTTGGAAAAAACCAAATAACTACTGACTTAGATTTTTGAAACTCAACAAAACATGGCTTGAAACCAGAATGAAATTGTCTGTTAATGAGGGTGTGGATAGTCAACCTGGACCATCAATAGCTTGAAGGCCATCAAAAAATTTCCTTGATGCTGGTATTAGATGTCAACAAAAAAAAAGTACAAAATATGGTTGATAATAATTCTTTGGAAGAACTTTCACGGGCAACGCAACTGCGTTATGGAAGAGTGGTAAGCGAGATGCCGCTCATGTTGTTAAAGAAGCTGTTGAAGAATCAATGGCATCTGTAAAAAAAAGTAGGGCCAGAAAAGATTCAGAAAAAAATGTACCTGTACCCATGTCTCCAGACGAAGCATTAGCGCTTATAATAAATACAAAATCAAGTAAATCTTCCTACTTATCTTATAGATATGCTGCAAAAAACTGCAATGCAAATATTTATCCACCATGGTACAAAATATTATCAGCTAAAAAAAATATTATCCTGCAGAAAACAGTATTGTTGTGACGAACATGAGCGTGGAGATTAAATTACAAGATTTGCCTTATTTGACAATAAATAGGATATGTGAACTTCAAAAAGAAGTACTTCTGACATCAACTAGCAATTTATTCACTCTGGTTTGTAAATAGGGTATAGACGGTAGCTCTGGTCAAAGTAATTATAGACAACTTAGTAGCTCATCAGCAGGAGACTCATCTGTTTTGATAATATCACTAGTGCCCTTACAACTGCGCGATAGCCAATATGATATGAATATTATATGGCAAAATAAAGTACCATCTTCCACACGGTTTTGCAGAGCTATTAAATTTATTTTTGCCAAAGAAACACCAGAAATTACTAAATCAGAGGTCAATAACATTAAAAAAACAAATTGCTAATTTGCAGAGCTATCAATATCAGGGTAAGAATATCGACTTTAATCTTGTGCTTACAATGGTGGATGGCAAAGTTTGTCACACATTGACCGATACGAAGTCTACACAAAGTTGTTACATATGTTAAGCTAAGCCATCAGAAACGAACAATCAACAAAATGTGATCCAAAAAACTCCCAGGGTTGAAAATTAAGACTTTGGACTGTCAACTTTTCATTCCTGGATAAGATTCTTTGAATGTTGCTTGCATATATCTTATAGACTGCACATCAAATCTTGGCAGGTCAGAGGTGAGAATAAAAGTTTAGTAGAGTCAAGGAAAAACGAAATCGTTTATAAATTGAGGCAAGCATTGGGCATCATTGTAGGCCAGCCGAAACCTGGATATGGATCTACCAATACGGGTAATACGGCAAGAACTTTTTTTGAAAATTATAAAAGGTCAGCTGAAGTGACGGGGTTGGATGAGTCTTTAATTTACCGCTTTTATATTATTCTGCAATCCATTTCACCTGGATACGAAATAGATGTTACTAAATTTAATGAGTATTCCCTGGAAACTGCAAAACAGTACGTGTCCTTGTATCCGTGGTATTATATGCCGACAAGTGTCCACAAAGTGCTAATTCATGGATCTGAAGTTATTAAGCGAGCAATTTTGCCTACTGGACAGTTAGGAGAGGAAGCACAAGAGGCCAAAAATAAAGATTTTAAGTTCATAAGAGAACATAGAAGCAGAAAAGATACAGCAGAGCATACTAATATTAATCTTTTTAATTATTTTTTGTTGTCATCAGATCCGATCATATCTGAATTAAGTTTACAGGGAAAATGTTGTAAAAAGAAAAAAATGGAACTAGAAGCAATGAATCTGATCAAAGCACCTCATGTAGAATTAAATATAAGCCCCTAATACTCAAATTAATTACCTTTTATTAAATGAAGTATTTAGCATTATAGTTTTGATTTTGTAAAATGCAAATTCTATTTTACAAATACTACTATAATTTATGATTTTTTCTCATTTTGTGTGGTTTTTAAAAAGCCACAGGAATTAATTCGCGTTAAATATGCATTCTGGACCACTGTGCGATGGGCGAGGAAACCTACTCCGTAGTATCATCTAGAGAGAAATCCGGAATAAGGCAAATCAAGACGCGCCAGAAACAGTTGTCAAAAAGATTCGCAAAACCAAAAAGGGAGAGGTCTTGGAAGAGCTCGGACGAAAACAAAAAACAAGACAAGCCTTTGGAAACTGCCTAAAGGAAATTCTGGGAGAAAAAGCCATTGTCAAAAACCTCAAACATATGATTTCGCTCGAAATTAAGGACCTTGACGAACTAACCACGGTAGAAGAGGTCCAGGAAGCAATCTGCAAAAAATTTACCGACCTCATAACAGAGCTTGAAATAGGGATCACTAGTAAAAACAACAGATCTCTGAAGATGGCAATTATCAGGGTAAATGCTCAAGCGGCCGAAGAAATGCTGAAGGCCAGCACAATTAAAATTGGCTGGACACACTGCCGAATCAGGCAGAGAACTGAAGTTCTACGCTGCTTCAAATGTTTCGGATATGGAAACAAACAGTCATCCTGTCCAAACCCGGACAGAAAGGGGCAAAGACTATGCATCCAATGCAGGGAAAAGGGTCATAAAAAGAAGGACTGCAAAAACCAGCATAAGTACTGCCTCTCTGTGGAATTGGAAACTACATTATCCATAAACCACGTACCTGGCACCGGAAGCTGTCAAGTGTTCAGGAAAGCACTTGAAGAGTGCTATAAGGACGGACAAAATTATTTTTCAGACCTAACACTGCTGCCATTTGGATCACAGACACAACAAAATTTCAAATTGATAGAAAAGGGGCAGAAAGAGGCTTTGTCTGGGTCAAAACTGGCAAACTTCCAATAGTAAGCATATATTTTAGAACGAGACTGGTGGTGATGTTCTCGTCGCAGGAGATTTCAACGACAGAGGTAAAGAGTAGGGTATGCCAACTACAGACTCTCGAGGAAGGCAAATACTTGAGATGGCCGCTAGACGTGGACTATACGTAGCTAACGTAGGAAACACCTCACCTTCAGGAGACCAGGACACAGAGGCACTATTCCAGATGTTATCTTTGCGAAGGGCACCGCATTCGCAAAAATTAAGAACTGGAGAGTAATCGAGGGCTATACAGGTAGCGACCACCTGTATATCGTTTTTGACCTGGAGGAAAACGAACGAGTCCCAAACCTACGTCACCAACCACGGGGTCCAAGGTGAAACCTAAACAGACTTAACGCATATGTTTTAACGGGAGTGATCAAGGAAAGGGCAAGTAGAAGAACCTGCTGCAAGTAGAAGGACCTGCTGCAAGTAGAAGGACCTGCTGAAACCAAGGCTGAAGCCACGATGCAACTAATTCGGCTCGCCTGCGCCTCCTAAATGCCCCAAACAACAAGAGGTACCAACAGAAACAGAAATCCAGTGTACTGGTGGACCTGCTGCAAGTAGAAGGACCTGCTGAAACCAAGGCTGAAGCCACGATGCAACTAATTCGGCTCGCCTGCGCCTCCTAAATGCCCCAAACAACAAGAAGTACCAACAGAAACAGAAATCTAGTGTATTGGTGGACAGAGGAGATAGCTGCGTTACGCCGGAGATGTTTACAACTTCGAATCATAGTCACCAGGAGGAGGAGAAGAAACGCTGAAACTATGGAGGGCGCCATAGCGGAATTCAGAACCAAGAGATCCGAGCTCAAGAAGTCAAGAGGGCCATCAATTCGAGCAAGAGAGAGAAATGGGAAAATCAAAATCTGTGATCATATTAGCGCTGGCTAATATCCAGGAAGCATAGGGACCAGTTAAAGTACCTTAAATACTTGTGTAAACTTATCAGGGTAAGAGGTAAGAAATAAGTAAGTGTTTTCTGCTCGACCTTATACGTCCCTATTCAGGTGGGGTCGTTGACCAACTGAATTACCTAGATAGCTCAGATTTGCAAAGATCCTAGTAGACACTCCACCGGGTGTTGTCCGAACCAAATGTTTAATGAAGAATTGTTTGCATTGAAATCGCCCGCACCAACAATTTCAGTGTGAGGATAGGACGAAACAATTCTTTGGATGGAATCAGACAAAGCATTAAATCCACGAGAAGTTGATACACTGTCTAGATTAGGGCTTAGATAAAGGAAGCAATAGTTAATTATGTGCTTATTCACGGCAAATTTAAACCATAAATTGTTGCAGACCATTTTGTAGCAACATTATTCCTAATGTATATGGCAAGGCCATGGTGAAAAAACAAGAATGGGACCAAGCAATACTCACGAAAATTTATCGGGTCGGAATCCTCAACTACTTGGGTTTTACCATTCCTGTGTGCGAGGAATATTATCAGGGACAGAGTGGCCTACAGTTTTAAACCGAAACTGAACAGCAAATTTGCGTTAAGCACTTTTTATGACAAGAATTGCTCTTGCAAAAGGCAGAACCCGTGAAAAAAAGCTTTAAATGGCACAAGCTGGGATTAACACAAGACTTTTGGCATGACATTCCTACGCACTAACCATCACGCCAGGGGAAGTTAAATCATGCATTAAAATAAATTTTTAATTTTGTAAAATATATTTTCCATTTATTTTAATATATTTCCTCTATGATGTATACGACGAGGCCATGTTGGGAAAAGAATGAAGGCACCAAGCTATACTCATGAATTAAAAATTCAGCAGGATCTTAACCCTCACCTACTTGGGTTTTGCTTTGTGCCAGCTGACATGTATGAAACAGCATGGCGGTATGCCAACAGAAAATTCGCCCTTAGCCCACGAATGCTGTGATGCAAAACAGTAAATCTTAATCTGCTGGAACAGAAACTAGCATATATGCACCAGTTCCATTCCCGATGAAAGCTTAACTCAAAAACTAGGCTGTGCAACTGTGGAAGAGGGGGAAAGTTTATCTTTTTTTTTGTTGGTGTTTTTCTGTATTAATCTTGGGTGGTATGATTTTTGTTTGTTGTTTTATTGTGATTGTATTTACATATTAGGTATTATGTTTTTTTTTTTTGGTAAGTTATTCATGCTTATTTTGAGATTCGAACGAAACGTTGATTCGAGTCACTAGATTTATTCGTTCGAATGAATTTTGTTTATTTTGAGATTCGAATGAAAAATATTCATTGCAGACAATGAACCGAAATGAACAGTATTTTGGAGATCAGCTGTTCTAAATGATTTGACATTATGATTTGATTTAGTGTGTACATGTTCTTAGAAGAAGGATTATGGACGCATCAAATCCGTTTGAGTTTGACGATTTAAAGTAAGTACCTATAAAATTGATGTGAAATTTTTCTATTGCAAAAATAAATCCTGGTGACTAAATTGATTTTGTTTTGTAGATTTGTAAGGAACTTTCGCCTCAATAAACGGGCATTTAAATATGTCTTGGATGAGCTTTCCATCGAGATACAGGGGGGAACTTCTTTGTCCATACCGCCCATTTTAATGCTAGCTTCAACCTTGCGCTTTTTTGCAGAAGGAGGCTACCAATTTGGAGTCGGAAAAGATGCGACACTTAAGTTGTCCCAATCATCGGTATCCAAGTGCATAAAATTAGTTTTAAATAAACTGGGAGTCAAACTTGGCACAAAATGAATTAACTTTAAATTAAACCACGAGGAAAAGGAAGAAATGAGACTACATTTCTTCAAAAAATTTGGCTTTCCGGGAGTAATAGGATGCGTTGATGGAACGCACATTGCCATCAAATCTCCTGCATTGGAACTGAGACACTTATTTTACAATAGAAAAGGAATTCACAGTTTGAATGTTATGATAGTAAGTAAGATATTTTTCTTATAAGTTTCTGGAATACAATTTTTCATCTTGATAGATCTGTGACCATAAAATGAGAATAAGGTTTGTGAATGCCACTCACCCTGGTGCAACGCATGATGCTTTAGCTTGGAAGGTATCTGCAGCGCGCTCAAATCTACTGCATCAATATACCGGAACAGAACAAAGAAACAACTGGCTCTTAGGTAAGGGAGCATCAAAATTGTATATGTAAATACTTTTTATAGATATATTTCACATTTAATTATTTAGGTGACGCAGAGTATCCACTAGAACCTTAGTTAATGACACCATTCCGATCTCCGGTTCCAGGAAGCATTTTAAGCAAGTACAATATTCAGCTTTCCAAGGCACGAAACATCAACAACGGAAAGCTGCTCAAATCGTAAATGTCTGCGCAGCCTTGCACAACATTTGCATTTTTTTTTTAAAGTTCAAGATTGCGAAAATATTGATGTTGAAGATCGCAACGAAAGCCTTTTAATGGATTTTGATGCTGATGAGAATGAGAATACACATTTAAACGAAGCTCAAAACGCTCGTGACAGAATCGCTGCATTGTTTTAATTAATTATCCATCATTTTTGTAACAGACAATTTTAAATTTATTTTAAGTTTTTATTTAATTTAAAAAAAAAAACAAAAAACATTACTAAAACAAAACATTCTTTCATAAAACAATAAATAAAATTAAATCACTAATAACAGCCATATGTATGTAGGTACTTCTTCATTTTGTGTGATTTTCAAAAAAAAAAAACTATGCATCGACGAGTTTTTCGGTGACCTTACCAAGTTCCATCTCTATGAGTTTTTTCTTCAACTCTAATTTCTGCAGCATTATGTTTTCCAGGGCGAGATTGTGTCGACGATTTTCTTCGTATATTTGTTTTTGTCTGTCTTTGGTCCTCTGCAGATTTCTATTTATACGATAGAACTCGTATTTCATGTCGTCCAGCTTAGAACACAAATCAGCAAAAAACTTTTCAAAGACTTCGTTTTGCTTTTGAAGCAGTTGAACCGGAGTGTCGTTCTTTGTTCGTTGAGATCGCTGTTTCTCCACCAAATGTTCGTCATCTTCATTAATAGAGGTCATTGAAATTTTATTGTTTGATGTTGATGCCGTTTCTGCCACATCAGGCTCCTCAATACGAGTTTGATTTACTCCAAATACCTTGGCCTTGATTCCACTCACAGACTGGCTTAGCGAGGTAATTCTAACTATAGCTTCTTCAAATTCTGATAATGGAATTAACCCTGCAGTCGTCGCGCACCAAAATGTTACACCAGTTGTCGCGTGGATTACAAATGTAATGCATTTTAAAATTAGAATAAAACCAAAATGCTTTATTTTTTTCAAATTTATTTTGGCTTTAACATGTAATTACATGTTATATTAAGTTGAGTTAACTAACTTTTCTATTTATTTAACTATAAATACTAAAAGAGATGAAAAATCCCCACCACTAGTTTCTTAGGAATACTACATTTTGTATGAGCGGATTACAATATTAATCCGCGCGACGACTGCAGGGTTAAAAAATTATTATCGTTGAAACCGGACTGTTTCCTTTTTGTTTTGTTTTCAACAAATTTTTTTTAGTTTTATTTTTGAAATCAGCCCAAACCTTGAGACCTTTTACTTCACTTATTTTATTTACAAACTTTTTTCTATGTAGCACCGTCTTTAGATGGAGGCCCATGGCTATTGAGCTCCACGGCAGCATCTCTCCAAAACCGGTCAACATCTATACGGTTTACAAAAAAAACCCTTCGCTACCTCCGGATTCTCCTCCATCAACTTTGTTCCCTATTTGGCCAATTTGAATGTGACTATGCCCTTTATAAAATAACAAAAAAAAACTCGTCAATATAACCAATTTCGTTTAATTATCGTATACAAATTGTTAAAACTTACATCATTCTTCAGCTATTCACCAGAAAATATCTGAACGACACAAAAATGACATTTGGTTCGAATCACTCGAAAGTCAAAGTTTACTTATTTTTTTTTTTTTTTTAAATGAACTTTCGATTGAATCAGCAAACTTTCGAATCGATCGAATCTCAAAATAAAATCTTATCGAATCCGAATAACTTTCGATCGAAAACGAATCTCAAAATAAGGTGATTGTTTTAATTGATAACATTTTTTTTTTTTTTTTTTTTGTGAATGAGTATAGTTAGAGCTTTTATACTTTCGATATTTTCACCGTATCAGATATTTTCTCGATTCGGTGTCTTTCGGTTGGAGTGTTCAGACGGTACGGTAATTTTACCGTACACCGTACTCAACCCTACTCCGACGACCCACTCCACTACGACTATATACTATCAATAAATTATTCGCACTATCGGTCCAAATATCGTCTGAACGCACTGTCTATAAATTGATTTTTTTTACCGTACGACCGAAAACGATTTGCAGGGACAAAAACGAATGACAAAATCGACCTAGTCGGTAATTTTACCGTATACAGTTAAATGCAGTATCGTCTGAATATACTCATTTAAATTATATTGACACTGGCTTATACGGTCAAATCGACGATACGGCATAACAGCCAATTCGGGATCGTGTGAACGGGCTCTTAGGTAACCAAAAAAAAAAAAAAAACTGTTCGACGACAAGAATAACTTAAAAAAAAGAACGAGCACTGACACAACAGAAGATGCACAACACAATTGGCGTTTTTCTCTTTTAGTTTAGAACTGAGCTCTGAGCAGAGCCTGAGCAAAACAGAGTAGAGTAGAGTAGAGTACAGTTCGGAGCAGAGTATGTTCAGAGCTCTCTGATTTAATTATGAAACAACTTGAGCACTAAACTGTCATGATTTGAAATTTCAAATGTCAGACTGTCAAACGTAAATATTTGTTAATGAAGAGAAGTAAAACTAGTTTATTGTTCAACGAAAATGGATAAGGCAATTAGGGTAAGTTCGGGCATTATGGCGCACCTAACGTTAATCTAAAATAACTTTAAAACGAACAACATTTTATAATTCAGTATTTTTTTTTTTATTAAATAAGAGAAAACAGTAACATAAATAAATCAAATAAAAATAATAATTCAACTTCATTAACAAAAAATAAATTATTTTAAAAATAGTTTAAAAAAAACCATATTGCCCTGCCTGCGGGCAATATGGCGGGGAGGTTTCATTTTTGATTTAATGACATGAGTCGTGAGACCACTGTCCACAAAGGACACACTTCATCCACTCGTCCTTTTTGATTGTAGTGGTGTAATCTTCACCACATCCAGCACAAATATCTTCCCCGAAATCTTCGTGCGTATATTTGGCATTTCTGAAATAATTGTAAATAACTTACAGTTAAAATACTATTTTACAACGGAATGATCCCTATAATATGCATAGCATTACATAAGATGCAAAAAACGAGAAGAGACGAAGAGACATACGTATGAAACTATAATTTACATGAAAACTTCATAAGGGCATTATGGCTTACCCGCGCCATAATGCCCTCACAGTATCTGCGCCATATTACACAAAAAACACTAATTCACAAAACATTACAAAAAAACTAAGTTCTCTTTTCGTTTCAAAAATTTACCGCTACACAACAAAACTGAAACTGTATTCTGCATTACACTCTTCACACCGAACATCTGCGTTATATACTTACCGAGAAAAACGAATCCAAACACAAAGCAAAATAATAAAAACACGAGCAAACTGTACATTTTTTGTATATTCTTTTTTTTTCTCCAGCGAAATTCGTCTTATAGACTAACGATGTTTACAGGGCACGTGTTCAGCAGAGACTGAAGTTTTTGCATTGTTTTTATTTTGATTAGAATTTTAGAACTATCATATTTGCGAGGTGCGCCATAATGCCCCATGCGCCATAATGCCCGAACTTACCCTATTTTAAGGGAAGCATTTAGTTTGTTTTTTGATGATGAAGATGAAGAAAATGAAGAAAATACTTTGGAACTTAATTCAAGGCGAATTATAAAAAATGAGAAGTATGCCGAAGAAGTTTATCACCAGTATTTGTGATAATCTCAAACTAAATATGACGAAGAGGTTTATAAAATGGGCCAATTGAGATGAGGCTGCCAGCGCGCATTCGGGTTGCTGAAAGGCAGGTGGAGGTGACTATTCAATATAAACTCACTGAAGCCTGTATCAATTGTGAAATATATTATGGCCTCATGTGTTTTACATAATATATGTATAGCATCCAACGATAGGGCAGAAGACTTCATCATTTTTGACGACGACGAAAATACTGACGATGACCGTGAATCGGACTCTATCGACATGCAAACAGCTCAAACAAAAAGAGAAAGTTTGATGAATGCATTATTTTAACAACAAAGTATTTTTAAAGTTAAATTAATACAAATAATAGTAAAATCATAAACACTTCATAAAAGCTGCAATTTGAAAGTTTCTGAACGGATTTTGATGATTGAAACGCTTTTCAACCTCAATCTAAGTCTCCTTACTGGTTCTCAAAACAATTTTCAATTCCATTAGATATTTCTAAAAAAATTCGTATCGTTTCATATGGATCCATATGATATGATAATTTAAATAAAACAAGAATGACATTTGTGTACATAGAAAAATATCACTTTATTTATATAAGTTTATCACATTTGAGTATCAATAAATTGCTACATTAAAAAAGAAAAAAATTCATAAAAGAATTAAAAATAACGAAAAAATAAGAAAAAAGGGAAGTGCTACATTAAAAAAAAATTAAATAAAATACTTCATTAAAGGATTAAAAAAGATGAAAAAAGTAAGCAAATAACTGTTACATTTTGTCTATCATTTTTTGGAATAAGTCTAAAAATTTATTAGAGACTTCCATTCTCTCACGATGTCGTTTTTCGATCCTATCATCGACTTCATTATTTTTCTTCTTCCTCTTTCTATAATTAGTGATGAAAGTTTCTTCTCGGTCGTTATCAGATTCTTCTACCACAAAGTGTTCTGAAACTTGGACGTCAGAAACTTCAGAAGAAATAACTGCCGGCGGATGGATTTCAGGTGCTCGAAATAGAATTTCGTGTATCGAATCAAAATACACAAAATACTTCCTCATGTTTCTTGTCGACTCGTTCTCTTCTTTTATTTTTTTGTATTGCCGCTTCAGACCTTTCCATTTGGAGTCGACTTGCTCAAATGTTATTTCAACATTGAATTCTTCGTTAATTTTTTGATAAATTGTTTATTTTTACGTTTGTTTGAAAGCGTTCAAAATTTTCGTTAATCAAATTAATTAAAAAAAAAATAGCGTTAATCCATTTGACGCCTGAAATAAATTTGATTCATAAAAATGCTATATGCAATTAGTTTTTTTTCTAAATTATCTTACCTTCTGCACCAGAGCAACCAGCCTCTTCCGCCATTTGTATTGTTTTGATGATGATTTTTTTAAATTTACCAGCTTTTAGACATCTAAACTCCGTTTACTCTGTTTTTTTTTTTATTCTGAGCTCACAGAGCTTGCTCTGAACATGTTCAGAACTAAAAAAGAAACACGAATTCGAAGCTCTGAACGATCAGAGCTAAAAAAGGAACACAATCATTTTTTTGACAGTTCGAGCTCTGCTCTGAACTAAAAAAGAAAAACGTCAAATGGCAACCTTTCCCATCAATGGTTCACTGACAAGAATACAAGTTAAAACCAGTATAGCAGAAGAAAAGGAGAGTGATAAACAAATAAAACAAAAACACTCTAATGAAGATATAAATCCTTCGTACGTATCGCCCTCCAAACCCCATTTGTTTACATTGTTGTATTTGTTATTTTGACATTATGTCCATAAATAAATGTGAAATCCAACAAAAATTCCATGCGGTGTATTTACTTGGTTTGGCAGATAGTTTTTTTTTTGTTAAATTGATGTGGTGAGAAGTTTTCATTTTATTTTTGTTGTTCAATGGTGTCAGATTGTCTCAGACAAAATTTTAACAATTTGTTTGTTTGCAAATAAAATTAAATTTTATTCCCGTACCCTCCTAAAACATTCAAATTTTACGTAAAAATACGAAATTCAACCAAATCCTGTTCGTCTTCGCTTAGTTTTAGTATTTTCTTCTTGTAAGGAACTATGAAATTAATTTAATTTGTTTAATTTCGAACTTCGAAAAATACACGACGTTTCTTGTGATACGGACCTTTAACTTTATCGGGGTGGTCATCAGAGGTAATTGGGTTGCCATATTGGAACTCCAGGTAATTTATTCAATGCCAAAATTGAATTAAAAATTTTGTATAAATTTTTATTTTTTTTAGTTTTTCAAATTCCACAAACAAGAACAACCAATCAAATAATACAACATAAGAAACGTTTAGAATTAATTAGAATTATTGTCATAAAACAAACATTAAACAAAATAAACTATAAATTTTTCGCTTTCTTTTATATCATACACAATGCAACATTTTAAATACATCATTTAAATCAAAATTTGTATACCTATGTTAAAATAATACTCAATATTTATATATAAGTTTTATTATTTTATAGCAATCATTTGAAATAGTTTATCAATAATTTTAATATATGATTTAAGTTATGTATTTAACTGATTGTTTGTTATTTTCATTACCTACAGCTTGGTTATCTATGTATGTATATGAATTGAATTGAAGATCAAGTACAATTATTTTCAGAGTTCTATCTTGAAAAAAATGAAACTGAACCACTGTTTTTAGTGGAATAATTTGTAGGCAATAATTCATTTATTAACGTAATTTCTCAAACACACTGTGCTTTACTTTAAACAAAGTATCGAGCAGTGCCTTGCCAAACATACTGTTTTCCATTTATTCAAATATATAATAACCGACACATTTGTCAATAATAGTGTTGTCTCATATGATCGTGTGATTGTCTCGAAGTAAAGAATGTCCCGTATTATGCTTTGCTTTACTTATGTATATAAGTTTCAATTACTGTTTTATCTTTTTCTTTGACACTTCCCAATAAACCGTCGCTTAGAAAAGAACAATATTTTGTGTTATCATCATCAATCGTATTTATTAAATTAAACGGTGTTTAGGAAATAACAATTCGACTGTTAACAGTCAAACATTTCATCTTCAAATGTCCCATAGCAAGGAAATAAAAATAGCTACAATTTATCTTCTTTCTTTTCTTTTTTAGCAACCATATAATTCACAGTAGCTTTATGTAGCTTATATTATATGGATTCTCGATTTATTCGAGAAAATAAGCGTCAAGACAAGGTGTAATGGTCATGTTCTGATAAGCCCAACCATTGCATCGGGGCGAAACGCATATTTGAACACCATGCTGGTTTATTTTTATATTCATTGTTCATGATTTTAAATCATAGTTATTAAATATTTAGGTCCGTATTTTTTTAAGAAGAGTTTGTATCCAAATATCTGGATTTGGATCATCCCTACAAAGTTGTCCAATTTCTTTGTCTATCTTTAATAATAATTGTTTACAAAATAAACAGATGAAATTTAAACGCTGTTTTCATTTCCAGTAGTATTACTATTGTTTATATCATAATGTAAATTTAATGTTTATTATTATATAGGTAGATTATGTGCACTACTATTAGGCTTGCCCTAGGTAAAAGATATTTTATTTTGATTAGTTAAAAATATAATACAAAATAATTAAAAAATACTCACATTCTATCACGTTATTGCTGTTCTTGACAAGTTCACAGTAAATGTTTCTAGCAGAATTCAAATATAGTAAGTGTCAGTATCGAAAAAAGTGGAATTTAGAACACCAATTTTTATTTCTATCGAATGCAGTCTCATTTCGAGTGATTGTGAAAAGTATAACCTAGGTTAAAGAATTTTTTTCTTTTAAAAAATCTGATACGCTTTGGTCTCCGCTATTATTGCCTGTTGGGAAAAATGTATCAGACTCGCTGTTTAATGACAAACAAACCTGTTTAGCAGCTGTTTGTTTGAAAAAAAGTATCTAATTGTATGAAATCTAGCTGCTCGCAGTTCCCGTACTTAACGACTTTAAAATATTTTAAAACCCAAAGCTGCTGAAAGATTGTCACAAAGGATTGTCCATCCGAAGTTCTAACTTGGCCGAAAAAATGCTCCAAGCAATCTTGATTCAAATGCCTTGTTAGAATATATTTGAAGTTTGAGGTCCTTAGGTGCTCCCACATGCATATAAGAGATGCAATATTAAACAAGCAACCCTTTATGAAGGAAAACTTGTTAGTAATATTGACACCATCTGAATCTGTGACATTTATAGAAGTCAATATTTTTTTAGCATTCTGCAGAAATAAGAATTGATCTTCATCACAAGAAAATCGTTGTTGGTATTTATTTCCAAAGAACAGAGTGGAAGAATTGAACAAATCAAATAAATTGTTGAAATTGTAGTTGACCCGCCTCCTGAGGTGTAAAGTGTATTAATACCAGATCCTACCGTATGACTAAAAGCCTGAACCGCGAAACGAACTTTCATTCGTTGAAACGTATTAGGATGGATATGTTCGTATGTCAGCTTAGTGGCAGTGTGTGGTATTAGTTAAGAGTCTATATCATACAACTTTAGAATATCCTTCCACGTGGCTGTGCAAGATGCACCTGAAATGCAAAAGGATATATCGTTTTTTAAAAGACAATTCCTTGCTCTTTTAATTAAATGAGAAACGTCGTAAAAGCAAAACATTTTTTGCATTCCTACAATTTTTGTTTTTATTTAAAAATTTGCACCCTGGTCAGTAACTAAATGAACTGGTTTAAACCCAATTTTTTGAAGAGCGTAAATACTTTTGAACAAAAGGTTCAAGCATAACATACGGGCCATAATAACTAATACGTTATTTGCGGGCCTATTTGTTCTGTCCTCATCAGAACCATATTATTCGAAACCTATAATTTTATCCATCCTACTACTGTAATCTAAGCTAGTCTTTAAGGACATTTCGTCCATTGAAATTGAGCAATACTTTTACAAATCATCGGGAACTTGGCTCATTTTAAGCTCTAAGCTTTTAATATTGAAATTAATATTCCCAGGTTGATTTGGCTAATGTGAAATAAAAGATCGAAGAGTTATTTCGGAATGTAGGCCTAAGGTATCTCTCATTAACCTATACGTAATTGAAGAAGTGAATATAATGGAGAGAGCCAATAACTTCATTTCATCTGAATATCTAAAGCTCTTCGGCGAAGTTTTAGAATTTCTTATGTTATTTGAAACAATTGTATACAAACCATCAGACAAACCTGCCTTTAACTCTTCTTCAAATTTTTTCCTAGAAGTTTCCAGGCTAGATTTTGATTTTCTACTTTCTTCCTCGAGTGTAAGAATATAGGAATTTGTATCCTTAACCGTTCTTTCAAGAAAGCTATTTCTACGCTGGTGGGCTAAGATAGTTGGGCAGCTTTTAATCTAAATCTTAAGGTTTCTTTTAGAAGTTCTATTCCTAAGATACGCTGAGGTTTCCGTGAAAGCATCACATACCCGCGTCACTACTAAATCATCAGATATTTCTTCTACATTATTTAATTCTTCATAAATAGGTACATGTTTATCGTCATCTTCTTGACTCTTCATTTCTTCTTCTTCAATAACTTCCTCTATTATATCATCTCCTTGAATGATTTAACATTCTTCGAAAATTTCTTCACCCATTTGTTCATAATGCTCATGATGAACCACCATTTCCTCACTCTTGAATTTGTCTTCAAGGCATATGTTTTCTTGAGCCGCCAGATGAATGTTTGGAATGGCGGTTTTGGTCAAGCGATTTTTTTTTGAGCTTGTAAACATCTTATCGGGAAAATGTTTCTCACAAACTCATTGTGATTTCGGCAAGGCTGAAAGGCCTTCCTGGCCAAATTTCCCTGCTATCAGTACAAAAATTAATTTTAATATTGAACTTTAAATAAGTATGAATTCGAAAAGAAATCCACTGCCCCTTCAATTCCAATCCAGTTGTTCCAAAAAATTACAAAAACTCAACCACAAATACAACTGCCAAACAGGACATACGAGTAGGCGTACTTATAAAAAAAACCTTTCTCATAAGATACTACATCTGAACTCCAATTTGCAAGCAATTACTTGCACCAGGTTTTGTGTTTTATTGTAAAACTTGTCTACTTTTTCTTTTGTGTTTGTTTGTGGTAAAAATTTCTCAGCCGATATAGCACCAGTTGCAATTCTAACAGTGTCTCTAGTCTTAATCTAATCACAGGAGGTAGAATAATGCAGTGTTCGTCTTAATGTACAAACAAAAATTTCAATGTGAATAAATAAGCTCTTGATTTAGGTGATCTGACTTTAATTGGGAAATGTGGATTCGATGGACAGTCCGAATATAAACAAAGAACGTCTGGCGAATTCAGTGATGCGGATATGTTTATAACATCTTATGTTCCGATTCAACTTTTTTCGCAAGAGAGTTCTAATTCTGAAAAGAAAACTGTATGGCAAAATCCTCGCCCAGGATCAACTCGATATTGCCGACCAATACGTTTTCAATTAAAAAAAGAAACGGCAGAGTTGAGCAGAGCTGAGCAGGAATACATGCAAAACCAGATAAATAACTTAACTAGAACAATAATTAAAGTTACTGACCGCTCTATAAATGTAAAACACATCCTCAAATTGACAATGGTTGACGGTAAAGTATGCAATGCCTTTTCACAAACTTCTTCCCAACAGGTTTGTTATATTTGCGGAGCAAAGCCAACTAACATGAATGATATTCAAAGCTCTTTACAAAGAACCATCAACGAAGAATTTCTAGATTTCGGCATATCTCCACTGCATGCGTCGATAAGATTCTTTGAATTCTTCATTCATCTAGCATATAGATTAGATTTAAAAAAAAGAGGCTGGGATGCGACCCACACTGATAACTTCCCATCCCGTCTGTCGATTTGTCTTGCTTAAAAGTTTGTCTGTATGTACTAGTATCAATTTTACCAAATTTGAGTACTATTTTTTATAGATTTTATTTTTTATGAAAAAACGGAATGTTGGATTTTTATATAAAAATCACTGAATATCGAAAACAATATTTTCTGTAAAATAAAATAAGTTTGAAGCCAATATTTTTAATTTTTGAAAAGCTATTTGAGTCGAAAGTAAATTTTTACCAAGTTTTAGTATTGTTTTTTTTTTAGAGTTTTATTTTTTGTAAAAAAAACCGTCAATTCGATTTTCTTCAAAATTCTATCGAATGTTGAAAAAAATATTTTCTATAAGATAAAATTAGTTTGAATCCAATATTTTATAGTTTTGAAAAGATATTTGAGTCGAAAATCAATTTTTACCAACTTTTGTTAAATTTTTTTTTAGGTATTTAATTTTTTGTACAAAAACTATCAATTCGATTTTTTTCAACATTTTACTAAATGTTAACAAGACTATTTTTTGAAAGATAAAAGTAGTTAAAAGCCAATATCTACAATTTTTGAAAAGATATTTGAGTCGAAAATCAATTTTTACAAACTTTTATAAATTTTTTTTAAGGTTTTTATTTTTTGTAAAAAAAACTGTCAATTTGATTTTTCTCAACATCTTTCAGAATGCTTAAAACAATATTTCTTTTAAGATAAAATAAGTTTGAAGTCTAACTTTCAAGTTTTTGAAAAGATATTTGAATCCATATTCAATTTTTACCAACTTTTGTTAATTTTTGTTCGGTTTTTCAATTTTGAATACAAAAACTGTCAATTCGATTTTGTTCAAAATTTAACTGAATGTTTGCAACAATATTTTTTGAAAGATAAAAGTAAATTAAATCCAATATCTCAAAGTTTTGAAAAGATATTTGAGTCGAAAATCAATTTTTACCAACTTTTATTAATTTTTTTTTAGGTTTTTATTTTTTGTAAAAAAACTGTCAATTCGATTTTTCTCTAAATTTTACTGAATGTTAAAAACAATATTTCTTATAAGATAAAATGAGCTTGAAGCCTAAATTTCAAGTTTTTGAAAAGATATTTGAATCGATATTTAATTTTTACGAACTTTGAGTAATGTTTTTTTAGATTTTTATTTTTTATGAAAAAAAACTGTCAATTCGATTTTTCTCAAAATTTTATCAGATTTCAAAAACATTATTCTCCGTTGCTCAAAATTGTTTCGGAGATGAAATCATATGTTAGTCGTTAAATTTAGGAGGTGACAAATTTTTTTTTCAGTTTTTTTGATTTAGAAAAAAAACCGTTAAATAGATTTTTTTCAAAAAATATACTACTTTGAGATTACGTTACAGTTTATCATATAAAATTTAATTCAAGTCTCTAGCGTTTTTGGTTCGTAAGATATTTAGGGTTAACCAAAATTTTCACCTTTTTTTTAAACTGCTATGGTAAAAAAAACCACCCACGCAATTTTCTTGAGAGCCTTTTCTGCATCTTTCTGCCTTATTATCTGTATAACAACATTTATTTGAAGTCGATATCTCTTCTAGTTCTTGAGCTATGGACGACGAAAAAAACGTCGCGAACGTACGGACGTACGGGCGTTCGAACGTACGTACACACGCACGCACAGACATCTTTCTAAAAATCTTTTATTTCGACTCTAGGGACCTTGAAACGTCAAGAAATGTCAACATTTTCAATTTGACAAATCGGACCCATTACAATAACTTCCTATGGGAAGTTAAAAATGGCGAACCAAAAATATTGAAAAACCTCTTTTGGACTCCGAAAAAAAAAACGAATAAAAGCAGACTTCAAACGATTGGATTGATAGTTGGCAAGCCAAAACAAGGTGGCGGAAATTCAAACGATGGCAATAATGCTCGTAGATTTTTTGCAAACCCTTCTTTATCGTCTCAGATAACTGGCGGAAAGCAATCTATACTTGAAAGATGTGCTGTAATTTTGAAAACTTTGGCAAGTTGTTTTGCAATTAATGCAGAATATTCCAAATATATGCGCAAGATACAGCTCTTGAAATTGTTGAAGAATATCCTTGGTACCCATTGCCAGCTTCGGTACACAAAGTCCTTATTCACGGAGGACAAATTGTGAAACATGCCATATTGCGATATTGCCTATAGGACAATTTACTGAAGAGGCAGCAGAGGCGAAAAACAAAGACGTTAAATTTTTTCGGTCGAACAATACTAGAAAAATATCTAGGCTGTCAACTAACACTGACTTATTGAACAGACTACTTTTAACGTCAGACCCTTTGCTTTCTAACGAAAGAAGTTTAAACAAAAACAAAAATCGACATTGTCTCAAGATATTTTGAATTTATTGCTTTAATACTAAAAAAATTAATATAAAATACTATAAAATCATTAATAAAATTAAATAATATTTAAAATAAATCGGTGGTTTTATTTTCTATCATTTAAAATTAATTTTTGAGTTTTGACCGCCCTTCCCATACAAACGAAACCACTGTGCAGCGGCGGCTGGGACATACTACAGCTACATACCAACACCTGCTGACAAAAAATACACCCCCAAACTTTCCTTCTTGCAATGCGTCTTTGGACCTAAAAAATATACTTGAAAATTGTATCGTCTCTAATCCCATTATATGTTATTTAAAATGTAATAATAAAAGAATATTTACCAGGTATCATTTAGAGCGCAAAATGTACTGTACATTTTATTACACATTGTGATCCATGTCGTCTTCGTTTCGCCATACTGAAAAATTAAATATTTTTCGTTTTACATGTGTTTTAAAAATTTTGCTTCTTAAAAGATTTCACAAATTGAATTTGCAAAGTCGATTTTTTTGACAGTTCAATAACCCACCTCAGACAAAAAGTAACAGTTAGGAATGTTAGGGATGTGTTTGAAAACTTCAAAGAATTAAGGTGACGATACACTCAAACGGACATGTTTTTTAAGGCTCACATACATCTACAAAATATTCGTATTTATATTTTATAAACTTAAATTAAATAAAATGGAATTTACAATTCTTCTCAAAGTTAGAGTACTTTTATTTTCACTAATGACTCTTTCATAAAGATAACTCTAAAACTATATTGATATTCGTATAATTGATAGGAAAGGAAACTTTTCACTTTGAAACTTAAGTATTTACCAAATTTTGTTGGTGAGTGAAAAATGTCTTTTTACTTCCTATACAATGACTTGTCTCTATTTCATAGAAAAAAGCTTAAGACCTACGCAAAATTAATAAAAAACGCTTATTCCACCTTCATTGAAGTTTACTAAACCAGAAAATAAGAGTGAAGCTGTGGGTTAAAATGTTGTTAAAATGTTTCATGAATAAAACCAAAATGTTTGTGGGAGAGTAAATTAACGTTTACCAAAAATCCCAGAATGGAATTTATTCGTATGGGGTTTGACAGCAAATAATGATATAATTTGTAAACACACCTAGAAAGTTTTGTTTTATGTCCCCCTCTTGTGTCCATTTAAGTCATTTTAAGCAGCCGCAATAAGTTTCCTCAATTTTTTTTTTAAAAACCTATATTTTTTCCTAAAATCCTCCTCGCTTTGCAATTGCATTGGATCAAACTTGGTTTAAAAATTTTTCTTGATGTCTGTCTAATAATTTTAAACGGTTTAAAAACTAGACAAATCTAGCTCACACTAGTATAGCAAATTCTAATTTGCAATCCTTCTTTATTCTTTTTTACTTCAGGGATTTAACTTAGTAAACGTCACTTAGAATTAATTTTGTTTTATTATTTTGAATAGAGCCCTTCGTTGTCCCACGTTTATTATATTTGGCTGGTAATAGCCGCGTTTTATTCTCACCATGATTTGAACTGGATCTTGGAGTTACATGCACTACAACAACAACACTTGTGTATGGATCTTAATTTGAGATCCAAAATTTAATTCTTTTTTTCACACAATGAGGGCGTTATCAGTGTAATTTCACATGTAAATGTTAGTACCAAATGCAAAAAAAAATCAATAAAACCTGTAATGCCATATAACCATTTCCTTTTGACCTAAATAAAGTATTTTTCAAATAGAAAGCGATAACCTTTATATTTATTTATTTTGTATATTATCCATGAAAAAATGAGTTATTTTAACAAAACTAGATATAAATTGGTGAAATAAAAAAGAAAATAAGTTAAAAAAAATGTATATTTGGTATAATCTATGGGTGTAATTTTTCCCAAAAAAAAGGACAAAAAAAACACTGAGCGAAATGATCTTATGGCAACAGTGCTTTAAATGTCAAAAAATCTCTAAATTAAATTATTTTAGTGTCACATTTGTCAAGTTCAATTTTATTAATAGGTCAAAACGATTCTAGACTACAGATGAGACAAGAGCGTTTCTGGATGCTTATGGGAAAAGGCGTTTTGAGTTTGAGAGTGCCAGACTCAAAAAGTGCGCCATGAGTAATGTCTTCTAGAATCTTACTGCGCTTGGAGTTTTGGTAGATATTAATCTTTAAATTTGATGTGACTTGTTATTTATATACATATAAATATTAATTTCTAATGTTTTTTGCAGACTCAAACAACAACCGAAGAAATGCTGAAAACCAAATTAAAAAAACCTCTTACGGGCCTACAAATCGAGCGTATGTAGATCACAACAAAAGAACTGGCGAATCTTTTATAAAAGCTCCTTTGCAGAACAAATGGAGGAAATTTTTGGTTTGCAGCCCATTATGAAAAACAGCCACACCATAAATCTATGCGAGCAGGCAACCGAAGGGCTGTCAATGGGAAGAAATAGTTTTCCACGAACAGGTAGCAACTTTAAACATATTGAACCTATATTATGTGTGTAATAAAATGCTTTTTTTCCCAGCCCAGCAGATTTAAATTCCCCAATTTCGTCAGGAAACAATAAAAACACATTTACTGCAAAAGAAAAATACTATTTAATGGAGGAAAGAAAGGCTGCCGAAAAAAATAAAATTTTAAAGAACGATACAACAAACAAGTTGAAGAAAATAGATGAGGCAGAACGAGCAAAGAAATTATTAGATAATTCTCTTAGCAACTTTAATAATAATATGTTTGAATCGGTGTTTGTTTTTAAATGAAAATATTTAGGTATTTAGTGCAAAATGAAATGTGATTTTTTTTTAAATGTAAATATGTACATATGTGATATGGCGATCAATGAAATGTGACGTTTTGAGTTCCTATTTACTTCTATGTATATTAATCATTTTTTTCTTATTATTTTATTACAATGTTATGAATTACAAGATAACGCAATTTAAAGCAATAGCTGGAGGACTATGTGAAATAAATATATATATACATATATACACTGCCAATCACTAGGATGAGGCCACATATTTTTCAACCGATTTTCGGTCCGATACCTTGGAATTTGTTTAACCCGGAAAATTTTACTACATGAGAGTATGTACATATTTTCTTAAAACAAAGTGATACAATTAAAGGGTTAATTAGAAAAGACCGTTGGAATTTCCCTACATTATTGAATGAGCTACCTAAAAAGGATATAAAAAAGTGAGTCACTAGGATGAGGCCACTGCGAATATTTCGTTGTAGAAGTTCAGATCAGCATTTTTTTTTCAAAATTTGGGTTACAATATTTAAGAACGTTTTACAAATAACTATTTTTATTAAATTTCAACTACAAATGGGTTCTGGAAAGACGTTGACAGTAGCAGAAAGAGGACAAATCGATGCTTTTAAGGAAATGGGACTCTCAAGCCGAGAAATAGCAAGGAAGCTGAACAGAAGTAAGACAGTTGTAAACCAAAAAGGACGCACAGCCCAAAAAAAGTTAAGCTGTTAAGAAACTCTGGGAAAGCATATGTGTCATCATCTAAAACTTAGAAACAATTTTCTGCGAAGAAAGTGCGTTTACCATGTGGAGAAAAGTGTAGATAAGGTTGCAGTGCGAAAATAAATGACAAAACCAGGGAGGAATATTTCAAAAACTACTGGGATCTTGCTGATGTGCAAAAACAGAGAGAATTCATTGCCAGGCACACTTATGAAATCAAACCAAAATACCGGTATTCAAGTACAAATGATTTCAGAAAATTAAATACAGGATTTTTTTTTGAAGTAAGCACCAATCGTGTAAGAGTATGCAAGGCATTTTTTAAAGCCACCCTTGACATTAATGATAGACCAATTCGAACGGCATTACAGAAGATAAATGACACCGGTTTCCTTCAGAGCGAGATGAGAGGAAAGCATGGGAAACAGCCCAGAGTTGACCCTGAAATTAAGGAGAGTGTCAGAAATTTTATTAACTCTATTCCTAGAGTAGAATCACACTATTTAAGAGCTCAAACTACACGGGAATTTATTGAGAGTGGTAAAAATCTTTCAGATCTTTACCGTGATTATAAAAAGAATCGAGAGGAAATTCAGCTTCCACTTGCTCAATCTTCAATGTTTAATCGCATTTTTCGAGGAGAGTTTGACATCTCATTTTATATACCAAAGAAAGACCAGTGTGATCTCTGTGAGTCGTTTAAAAATGCAGATGAAGAAGGGAAACAATCGTTGCTCGAGTCTTTCAACACCCACCAAAAAGAAAAAGAGCTATCTCGCAAAGAAAAGGACACTGATAAAAAAATGCCCAATGGTACACACGTTGCTGTGTATGACCTACAGGCAGTTATGCCGTTACCAAGAGGACTTGTTTCTTCATTTTATTACAAAAGTAAAATGAACTGCTTCAATTTCACCATAAGTGACTTAAATCTGAAATTTGTGGAGTGTTACTTCTGGAACGAAACAGAAGGCAAACGAGGTGCAGTGGAAATCGGGAGCTGTGTGCTTCATTACATAAAAATGTTGTCGGAAAAACACAATAATGCAGATTTGGACATTATTTTTTACTCAGATAACTGTTGCGGCCAACAGAAAAACAAATATTTGCTATCTGCCTACGCATATGCAGTAAATAAGTTCAACGTTCGAAGTATTACTCACAAATTCCTTATTCGGGGGCACTCTCAAAATGAAGGTGATAATGTCCATAGTGTTATAGAAAAACAGGTCAAAAGACACCTCAGATCTAGTCCAATCTATTTACCTCAGCAGTATGTTACTTTGATCCAAACAGTGAAAAAAATGGTCCACCATATCACGTTCACGAGCTTACTTACAAGGATTTTTATGATTTAAAAACTCTTCAAAAAGAATGGGGAAGTAAGTTTACAGTTGATACTGATAGGATGCAAGTGAAGTGGCACGATATTAAGTTTATACGTGTGGAAAAAGAACACCCTTATGCATTCTTTTACAAAACTTCTTATCAAGATGAGGTTTACAAAAGAGTTAACGTACGCAACGTAAGAAAAAGCCAACCTTCAGAATCTATTAATTTTTCTCTCAGATTGACGCAAGCGTACTCAAAAAAAATTCCTTTGGCTGACAACAAAAAAAAAAGATCTAATAAACAAAAATATAATTCCAAAATCTTATTTCGATTTATTTTATAAAAACATACTTGCTTTAGATTAAGAAACCTTGTATGATTGTTGTATGAATCTCCAACTGTATTTCCTTTTCATTTTTAATACATTAATCATAAATTTAAAACATTTAACACATTGCAATATTTCCACATTTTCATTACAATTATTTATTTATTTAGATTGACGACTTTTTATGTTAATTCTGCTATTTCTATTCTATTTCCATTTCTAGTTCCATTATAAAAATGGCCTTTTTCTTATGATGATTTCTTATAATCTTATCCCCCGACTCGTTAAGGTAAAACTACTTATGAACTGGTATCATCCAGCATTTTTCTTGACAATATGAATTAAAAATACTAAATCAAAACTGTCACAACTCAAAAAAAAATCAACAAAAGTGGCAGAACTCAAAATAGTACATTCCTGTTGGAAAGAAATGTTCGTCAAAACTGTCATAACTCTAAAAACATAGTTTTCAAATTTTCCAAAAAAAGATTAACGGAAATATTATTTCCATTGTGATTCACACTCTATTTCCTTTTGTCAACATAGTTCAATTTGTAGTAAAACCGTATCTAGTCTAACAATATCGTTTTTTGCCTTTTCTGAAAAACTAAGATTTTTGAGTTGTGTCACTTTTGAACTACATGTGCGATATGTATATAAATATAAATAAAAGAGTTTACACTAATTTTTACTCTATCTTTGTTTGCGATGAGTATATCTCTTATGTATCGTGTGGTTGGTGAGTTGTTGTTTATGTTTTTTACAGCGTTAAGGGTAGAGAGACTATCTGTACACAAATTTGTTTCTGATTGTTGCTTAATTTTGTCGTTGAAAGGATTGGAAGGGCTTCGGCAGACAATACAGATAAGAATTCTGTATACTTTTGTGTAGAATTCGGTCAGATCCATCAACTACCGTGAAGGCAGAACCATACTGGTTTTTGGTGCCATCATCATCAGTGTAAACTAAGTTCCAGTTTGCATTCCTGTATTTGGTGGATCTGTAAAAGCAGCTCTGTAAATTTCGCAACAAGCGTTGCTTCCATTAACTGCTGCCGCCTTGAACTGCTTGAAGTTCCTGAATGAGACTCAAACTCTGGAAAAGATTCATGCTGATGGCTTTCCTCTAACTCATCGTTGTTGTCTACACACATGTTGTGTAGTATGCAAGCGCATAGCACTAAGTTCACGACAGAGTTAATATTTGTTTGCTCCGTAAAATGAAGTATTCTTCTAAAACGAGTTTTGAGCAAACCAAACGAATGCTCAATTACTTTTCGCCCAGAAGAATGAATTTCGTTGAATCAGTGTTTAACATCTGTCATATTGCCATTGTCTTTGAAAAGTAGAATTAGCCATTCAAGACATGGATATGCTGAGTCACCAAGCAGGAATGAGTTGAAAGGAAAAAGCTCTTCGGTCCTTTCGAATGCATTCCAATATAAAACCTCCACAAAAAATATTTATAAACTTTTTCTTTGCATTAACAACACCTTGAAGTAAGATGCTGTAATAATGCTTCCTGTTAAAATAATTTTCTTTGTTCAGAACCGGGGCCTTAATTTTTGTATGGGATCCGTCTATGCAACCCAAAATTCCTGGCATCTTTGTTTTTTCTTCCATTAAAGCCATATTTTGAGCAATTTCATCCCTGCTGGGCCACTTCACATATTCATGGCCGATGGATATTAGCTACATTGTCACTCTTTGAATAATATACCATGCTGTGGACTGTGACACGCCCAATGGATTTGATATTTCGTAAAAAGTGTTAGTATTTGCCACGAAACACAAAAATATATATACTTCTTTTTCGGCAGACCTAAATTAAATCTACCTATCTCGTATTGCATTCTTCAAATTTGATTTTATTTTTAGGCAAAGTAGAATCTGGAGTGCAAAAGAAACCGAAACCAAATTTTCGGATTTTGATTGTTTTTTTGCTTTATTTTGAAACGTCACTTTTGAAAGAACGAATTCGACACTGCTTTCAAACTTTAAATAAAAAAAATATGATGATCCAATACTGTTTATTACCATGATCTGATCCGGATCAGATCATGGTGATAAAACGTGGCTAATGGTTCTAACTAATAATTTGATAATTGAAAATCCCTTTACTAGAATCAACTTATTTTGCGAATAATCTAAACAAAATAATTTTCTTCATACAATTTAACTAAACGCGAATTAATTTATGTAACACTTTATTTTGATAGAAAAAACTTCATTTAATTTATTAAAACTTAATCTAGTTATATAAATGGTCACAACGTGTTAAGGTTCTAAACTGACTTAAACAATATGTGTTGTGAACTAATTTACTGACTTAAAAAAAGTTTCCTTTGGTTTTTTTTTTACATTTTAATTTTTGAACCATAAAAATGTTATACATTTGGCTTAATTCTAACATAAATAATATTTAAAAATAACTAAAACATTTGTTGGCACAAAGGGGGCCTAACTTTATACATTGATGAAATTCAAAATTTACATGAAGTCGATGACTAAAAAGTGTCGTTGGCGAGGTTCATCTTGGTTGTCCTGATGGAGGTTGGTTGGGTGTGGTGGTGTTAAGCCGCGGTAGTATGCTGACTCCAGGCCAGCATAGAAGGAGACGTCGTCGTCAGTGGGGAGTTTGTCCAAGATATCCATACCACAAAGGTATCTCGGGTCCGGGTGTCGTTCCTGATTGGCCATCCTTCTCATTAATTGGTTAGGGTGGCTGGCGACTTTGGTGATTATCTTCCTTGCTGCCTGTGCAATGAATTGGGCTTGATTTCAGCTTCTTCGTAGACTCTACGATTACTATAGTGCATCTGTCGTTGACGATCGAATTGTAGATCGGTGCATATCCTTAGTATCTTCCTCTCGAAGACATTAAGTCTTTCCATTGCAGTTTTTGATGTGGTGAACCATATTATATTTGTATATCAACATTTTCGTTGGTTTACTTAATCCAGTTTTCTTCTTCAAGAGAGGATGAACTCGATGGAGTGCGATGTTGGCTTTTGTTATCACAGCCTTAGAGTGAGGGTTGAAGCGCAGCAGCTCATTGAAGTGTATTCCCTTTAATCCTTAATCCATCCGGGAACGTCAGAACAAGGTTTCGGGGCACTGCCGCCGATATACAGCGGCTATTGTTGGTGACACGTATCCGGAAGCATACCAGTTCCGATTTGGAGGTATTTATCCTTATTCCCCACTTCTGGTAGTACTCGTAAAGTTTGCTTGTGTGCGCTTCTACTCTTCGGGCTGCGATCGTAGGAAACATGGAGGACGAATAGGTAAGTGAGTCATCCGCAAACAGCAGGTTCTCACAATCCCTTGGCACTGGCTGGTCAGATGTCATCAGGCTGTAGAGGAACGGTCCAAGTTTCGATCCTTGGGCGTTTCCAGCCTTTACGTCTCTAATCGTTGACTTACAACTGTCTATTTCTACGAAGAAGTTTCTGAAAGAAAGGAAAACAAAATTTGTATTATTGGCTGTGGCATATTAAAAAATCGGAGCTTATGAATGAGGGCCTCAATCCATACGCTTTTGAAAGCTTTCTTGACATCCAGAATTTCTTCAGTCTCCTTAAAATGACTTCTTCCAGAATTTTGCTGATGTTGCTGAGGAGTGAGACAGGCCTGTAGTTGGAGATCATATTGGTACTGCCTTTCTTCGGGATTGACACTACTTTGGCTGTCTTCCACTTTTTTGGAAACTAGCCGTTGTTGATGCAGTTATTTATGATAATAGTCAAGATTATCAAAAAAAAACTTGAGGAAATCTTTTCAGGATATAGTTGGAAATCCTGTCTATTCCAGTTGACTTCTTCGGCTTCAAGTTGTTAATGATCTCAGCTATCTCTTCAGGATTGCAGAATTCATGCGTATTTGCTGGTTCATCGGCTTTGCAGTTGTCGTCAAATTGAACTTTAATGTTTGACTGCTGAATCAACTCGATGGAGGTTTCTTCTTTGTTGAGGAAGGCTTGGTCCGTTGATGGTTTTGGAGTGAAACTCTGTTCAAAGTGTTTGGCAAAAGCTTCCACTTTGTCATTCGTTGAAGTTAGCTCGATGTTGTTGCTAAGCATGACTTCCGGCAGTGGTTTTCTCCTACCGATGAGGCGGTTTATTTCATTGAAGGCGTTTCGTCTCGGTTTTATCTCCCTCAATCTCTTTTTGAAGGAGATATCGTTGTGGTGTCGGATGGAGTTTCGGAACATGATGTTCAAACATTCCAGTTCGCTCTTTACAGTCTGGTATTCAGGGTTCACCATGTTGAGTTCCCTATGATGGATCCTCTGGAGGCGCTTTCTCAGCCTTTGTCGGTGGGGAGTATAGGTTTAGAACATATTCCGGGAGGTGTTGGTATCTGTCTTTCGTTGTTTTGTGGATTTTTTGGGCATCAAGTTCAATTGTAATGGTTGATTCCATGGACTCGACAGACTCATCAATTTCGTTGTCCTGTAGGTTTCGGTTCGCTGGTGGAAGCACCAGGTTTCCTTCGATGTCCAACTGCAATCTCTCAAAATTTAGTCCTTGTAGTCGATGAAGTCCGCTTGAGATCTCGCTGCTAAAATGGCTGGTTGGCTGAGTTTTATGGACAGGAGTACTGTTCGTCGTCCGAATCGGTTGGGACAGTTCAACACGTAAAGTTGCAGATGTCTGGAATGACAAAAATAAAATTTGAACTTGACAGAAAGAAATCAAGAGTTGATGGAGTTCTAGGGAATGTTGGCTTTGGCTGAGACACTACCACCAAAGAATGTTCATCAACATGATCGTCCAACCAGTCCACTATAGCTTTCCCTTCGGTACTGATAGTTGTATCCTGCCATTGATGGTGGCGTGCGTTGAAGTCGCCTCCAATGAGTCCGTAGGTAGTACGCTTCAGAACGTTGTCGAGGATTAGCAAGTCGTTTCGGATGTTTTCGTTGGTGGAACCGCATTTGAAATAAATGCTTATAAAAGTGAGGGACTCACCTTGTCCCAACTCTATTCTCACTGCAGTGGCTTCGCTGTTATAAAGTCCTGGGATGATAACTTCGCTGGTTCTGTAGGATATATTGTCCCTCACGAAGATGGCTTTTCATCTACTACTCTGGGTTTTATCCTGTCGGAAGGTCTTGTATTCGACGACATAGATGTTGTTTCTGCGGGCTACGTTGGTTTTACTGATGAGGGCGATATCCGGCTTGTTGTTCTTCATAAATATGTTGAATGATGTCCTTCTTTCCAAGCTGTACAATGAATTCACATTATACGTCAGGATGCGGAGCTTCTTCAATTGCATATTGTCCTTTGGTTTGCTATGATATTCCTATTTATACTATTTGACAAATAAAAACATCTGTTATCCAAGGATATGTTCTTACCAATTGATATTTAATAGTTTGGTTTGTCTGGACTCTGGTATTTTTCCATTGATGATTTTGTGTATTAATACTTTATTGTCCTTGTATATTTTATTGTACTAATTGATATTTGATCGTTTGGCTTGTCTGGTATTTTTCCATTGGTGTATATTATATTTTGGAATATGAGTCACTTTCTAGGGCGTTGGTTCATTTTGATGATCTTAACTATTCTGGTTTCTATTTTTATACGTTGAACCGCATGTGGTATTAACTCGCGTTTGATTTTTTTCAGCTTCATTGAAATTCTCATTTCCACGAGCTTTTTGTTTTCGCTGTAAATCATTTTTATTTTCAGTTTTTTTAAATTGGTCATTTCACGCAACATTGTAAGCCGCTGACGTGTTAAAGTCCGTTCTTTGAGTCGTGAATCTTCATTTTCTCTTTTTAGACGCATTCGAATTTTCGCGTTTTAATTTTTTGTGTCTTGCATTTTTTCGTCTCACTTTTTAATACCTTGTGCGATGAAAAAACGCACCCCATACTAACGTTTTTACTCCTGTAATCTTGTTTCTTACGGTCATTTTCAGGCCCCATTATTATAAATTATATATATGTATTTATTAGGTATGTTTTATCAAAAAAAAATAAATAAAAATATGAACACAACTTAAAGAAAATTAAATAAAAAAAATATAATATAATATAATATATGTACTATATAAAAGAACAAATTTAAATAACGAAGTATATATAAAACTTACGCAGTATGTATTTGGTAAATATAACTTTAGTAAGGATTTCCACAATAAATGAACAATGAAATAAAAAAAATAAATTGTCAGAGTAACTAAAAACACAATAAAAATTGGAATTTAACAAAATAAAATTCCATTTTTGCACTGTATTTTCACTTTAAAATTTAAAAGCAACAAAAGAACCACTGGCACTAAAATTTGTCAAAGCAAAACACAAACAGGGATGTATAGGATTTTGTTAAAAAAAATGAGAAAATTTAAATTATTTTTATCAATTATCACTTTTTATTTTATTTTCTGTATAATTGGTGGAATAGAAAATTTCAATAGCTTATAAAAAACTTATGAGTTTTTTTTTTATTTTTTGGAAATTTCAACAATTATTTTGTTTTGTATTTAAAGAAACAATTTGCATTAAGAAATACAGTTTTTGTCTTTACTAAATCAATTTACTGATGAATTTAAATACGTTTTTTCATTAAAAAATAAATTTGTTTTTATCAATTTAACATACACAATGGAAATAAGTTTTCACAACCGATCTGAACGCTTTTTAAATTGATAATGAATCCCAACCAAATCAATTACCAAAAAGAAAAAGATTTAGTCAAATAGAAAAAATAAAAAAATTCCCGTTATTCGGTAAAAAAAATTCTATTTCCGGTCCCATCATTAATATTTTCGTTTTTCTTTTTTAGTTCAGAGCTGAGCTCTGAGCAGTGTGTCGTGTGAGCGAGCAGAGTAGAGTAGAGTAGAGTTCTGAGCAGAGTATGTTCAGAGCTCTCTGATTTAATTATGAAACAACTTGAGCACTAAACTGTCATGATTTTAAATGTCGTCTGTTTGAAGGCGTTCAAAATTATCTTTAATCAAATTAATTAATAAAACAGTCATAGAGTTGGTCCATTTGACTCCTGAAATAAATTTGATTCATTAAAATGCTATGTGCAATTATTTTTTTCTATTATCAATTATTTTTTTTTTAAATTATCTTTCCTTCTACACAAAAGCAACTAGCCTCTTCCGCCTTTTTTATTGTTTTGACGATCATTTTTTTAATTTCCCGGCTTTCACATATCAAATTGTTTGTGTTCAGCATTTTACTCCGTTTACTCTGTTATTTTATTCAAAACTCACAGAGCGTGCTCTGAACATGTTCAGAACTAAAAAAGAAGCAGGAATTCAAAGCTCTGAACAATCAGAGCTCAAAAAGAAACACAATTATTCTTTTGACAGTTCGAGCTGTTGCGGTAAAATTTACCACAACAAGTTTCACTAGCTTTTCTCATATCCTTTTTCATTTTTTTAACCTTCCTTCCGTCGTTGCGGCTCCAAAATGTTTTAAGAGTTCAGTAGAATCCTGCTTTCCATCAGTCAGTGACCTGCTCTTATTGTATTTTTTAAAAGCAAACCAAATAGGTTTCAGTGGTAATGTGGTTGTGTGACAGAGGATCCACATTTTTATTCAGTTTGGAGATTTGTGACGGGCGGTCACAAAATACACAATTGTGTGACGGATGAGTCACGAAGACGGCCTATTGAGTGTGTGACAGGTGGTCAACACAAGGAGAAAACGAAAGTGTGCATCCTTTCTATAATTTGCACACCAACCTAAAATTAGTATGGCTTAATGCAAAACGTAAAGTGTCGGAATACTAAGTAAGGTCACCTTGCGATGTGTTTTCCCTTTCCCTAAAATTGTCTGCACGGAAGTCTAGGGGTTTATAGTCTAAATTGCGAACTATCGGATTCTGCCTCTTAATTTTGGTTGAAAACGCTTTCCCCAAGTTATTAAACTGGGCCGGTTTGGGCTGGGGGATTTTATTCGCGAACTTTCAAAAATTTTTCGTTTACTTTTTAAACCAATTGAACTGAACTCGTCCATTAAGCCAAGGTTGGTGTTCAAATCACCAATGAGAAAGAGACCACAACGGTTTGACTGTGTCGTGTCGCAGGTTAGACCGAAAGAGAAAACCAGATCATAAAAAAGGGTCAGAGTAGGATGGCATAATTGTCGTGGCCTTTTGGATGAGGGAAGTTCGCCGTGAATATGGCACTTTTTTAGAGAAGCTAAGAAGAGTGAGGTTGAAAATAAAAAGTGGTGGAAAATTTTTGGAGGAAAAAAAAGAAGAATCGTGTTAGTTTTTTTGTGTTGGTGTACAACTAAATTAAAATTGAATAAGGGAAAACATAAAAAAAAATTTGAGGAAAGCGTGATTGAGAAAAGAGGAAAAGGAGAGGCAGAATCGTAAACTAAGGAAGCTAAGTATATTCTATTTTTGTTTGTGCTTTTTTTTACCTTTGCTTTTAATTTGTGGTTGGCTATAAAGAGCCAAAATTTAACAAGGTAGACTTTCGGCCGATTTCTTTGTCTCCCGAGATTGCGGGACCCGCGACCTTTGTTACTTTGTTCTTCGGGAACTTTCCCAAGGTGACCTTTCTTCTGTGTCCTTTGTGCACAACCAATTGTTCTCTTTTTCTTTTGTTCTTTCATCATTTTAAATTGTACAATTTTTTTTTAGAAAAAATTCTGGGTTTTATCCCTATATTTATAAAAGTTTCCCAGATATAAAATAAAATATCTTAACCTTTCTATGTGAAAAAATCTTGAATTTTATTTTAATTGGGAAGTAAATTTCCGCTTTTTATTATTATTTATCTTGATTGGTGATGATAAGTACCATAATACTTCCTGGCACCCATTTTCATTATTTTTTGCTACGCCCCTGTGTAGTACCTTTTATTAATTTTATAATTAATTTCTACCTTTTTCAAACCCACCCCCAAACTGAGCTATTGGGTGACAGCACTGTTTTTGCTGTCGGTGGTAAAATGCCACTAAGGCACCACTCCTTATCCAGGTGGCAGCGGACGAATTCTCGAGATGGAATCATAACGGTGGCGTCTACAGTTCCAGTAAGTTTGAACTACTTAGTGAACACATTATAGGGCTTCTTCGACATATTCGGAACCCAGGCCTTTAAGGAGTGGTTTATACGGCTCTCCTTCCTTGGGCTTGGAGTTATACTAAGGATCTGGCCCTCCAGGTTTGGGGTTGTGACCGCCATCCAAGAAGGGCGATGGGGTGGACTGGGCAAACGCAAACTAAAAGACTGCGATATATACTACAGCGATTGCTACCGAGAGCAAAGACAGCGTCTATTTGGGTGTGCAAAGGACGATCAGGGGAACATCGTAGTAGAACCGCAGTTTATGTTAAGACTTTAGAAAGAATACTTCTTCGGCGATGACGAACAGAATTTCGATGTGAAGAATTAGAACCACTCTACCTAGACGAATCAGATCAACAATTCCGCCTAACCGACCTCGATTAAGTTTAGATAGCTATATCTTAACTTAAGTCAAACAAAGCTGCTGTTGCAGACAGCATTGCTGCTGGACTATTCAAAGCAGCAGGCGTTGCCTTGGTAGGGAGCATGCACCAACTCATCTGCAAAACATGGTCGGAAGAATGTCCGATGAGTGGAATCTCAGTATAGTGTGCCCGATACATAAGAAAGGAGACCCTCTTAACTGCGCCAACTACAGAAGCATCAGTCTTCTTAACATTGCGTATAAGATCCTCTCTGCCGTATTATGTGAACGTCTGAAGCCATTCGTCAACAACCTAATTGGTCCTTATCAGTGTGGCTTCAGACCAGGAAAGTCCACTATCGACCAAATATTCACACTACGGCAGATCTTGAAAAAAACTCAGGAGCTTCAAATCGATACCCACCATCTCTTTATCGATTTTAAAGCCGCGTATGACAGCATCTATGGGGAAGAGCTCTACCGAGCAATGTCTAGTTTTGGCATCCCTGTCAAACTTATCCGTTTGTGAGAATGACGATGACAAGGCGATGCACTATCATGCGGCTTCTTCAACATCCTTCTGGAAAGAATTGTGCAAAAATCAACCGTCAACACTAGAGGCACAATCTTCCAACGGTCCATCCAATTACTCGGATACGCAGATGATATTCACATAAGTGGACGATCAAAGCGTGATGTCAGTGGAGCGTTTTTGAGCATTGTGACAGAAGCGAAGAAAATAAGTTTAGTGGTCAATGAGGACAAGACCAAGTATATGCTGTCATCAAAAAAGGACACTGAACGACGACGTCTTGGACAAAATGTCACCATGAACAGCTATAACTTTGAGGTAGTTAAGGACTTTGTCTACCTAGGCACCGCTATTAATGCATACAACGACACCAGCACTGAAATCAAACGAAGAATAACTCTTGCAAATCACTGCTTCTTTGGACTTAGAAGGCAATTGAGAAGTAAAGTTCTCTCTCGAGCATCTAAAATCACCATCTATAAGACACTCATCATCCCGGTCATCATTTATGGCGCTGAGGCCTGGACCCTGTCAAAGAAAGATGAGAGCGTCTTAGGATGCTTCGAGAGAAAAATTCTTCGAAAGATTTTTGGTCCCGTACGCATAGATGGAGAATGGAGGAGAAGATATAACGACGAACTGTATGGGCTGTACAGCGACACTGACCTAGTTAGCAGAATTAAAGTCCAACGGCTTAGATGGCTAGGTCATGTAGAGCGGATGGACATCAAAGATTAAGCCCGGAAGGTCTTTGAATCAAATCCCGAGGGACGGCGCAGTAGAGAAAGACCGCGACTCAGGTGGCGCCTCCAGGTGGGAGAGGACCTCAACCAACTTGTCGTGTGAAACTAGAGGCAGCTAGCTAGGGACCAAGGTGGCTGGAGACGCATGTTGGTTGAGGCCCAGGTCCGCCCCGGACTGTAGCGCCACCTTATGTAAGTAATTAGGGAAATATTGAGTTATTAGAGATAAGAAGAACAAACTTTACTTCAGCAATACAAAGAAAAAATAATAAGGAAAGAGCGAGTCCTCCTCGTCTATTTATCAATAAACCACTGCTTTCGTTTAATTTATTTTATTTCATTATATTTTATTTCTACTTCATTAATTTATTTTATTTCCATTCAATTTAATTTATTTGATTTCTATTTAATTTAATTTAAATTTATTTATTTTTTTATTTCAATAAATTTTTATTTTATTTGATTTTATTTGTGGATGAATAAAGACGTGTCCTCTGCCGCTGGCTGGATTTCTAGCACCATTTGTATTTTTATTGGAATATTGGTTGTGGGTTTGGATTTTCAGTGATGAATTGGTTGTGGGATATACTTTTCTAGTTGGATTTAGGCCTTTATATATGAAAACTATAGTACTCTCAAGAACAGAAGCTTTCAGGACGACAGGATGACAAATCGTTGGCGTTAGTATTGATAGTGGAGAAATTGAGCGGGAGCGAGAGAAGGATCATGAAATCTATCATTGCATTTGCATCAACAAACCGAAAAGAAGGATAGTGCAAGCGCATCTTTATGAAGACGATTTAGTGTACCTCGCACAATAATGTCTTTCGCATAAAAATGCGCTGCACGCTTAAATAAATTGTTTTCCGACTTTAAAACATTGCCATGCTTTAGCCAAACTTCCCTTCTACGGTCGAAGGGAACTTGGAAATAAGAGACAGTGCTTGGGGGCTTTTTTACCACGTTTCAATGAGCATAACAGCGCCGAACCATTTTGTATTTCTTTTATACCATTTTTTTTTCTTTCAAAGCAAGAAGAATTTGTAAAAAAAATTACAAAATATTTTACACAGCACTTGAATAGTTTTTGGAGCAGGTAGGGGTAGTCAGTTTTAATTTGAAATGATAAAAACACACTAACTGTTGCGGACGCCTGGTGAACTGCCTCCTTGACCTAGAATGCAAAAGAAAGATTAGTTAAGAAGAAATAAAAAAAAAAACAACGCGAACATTCCCTGAGAGGGAAATTCAAATCAAACTTGACTGGTTGTGAGGAAATCCATGGTTGTGGACCCCAACTAGAAATTTTAGATAGATTCTGAAAAAGAAGAAATAATTATTATTGGGTTTATAAATAATAAAATGAAGTATAAAATAATAAACAAAACAAGAATTATTTACCCGGCATAATGATTATTGAGTTCTGATTTGGATAAAGTAGAATGACAGCGACCAATAGTTGTTAAAAGACTTTGTACTTTATATGGTTACATGGGGGTCGAGTTGAGATGGACCATTTCGTGCCAAATGTCAATTCTTTCTTTTTCTCATTTGAAATCAGGACTTTGACACCTCACAGTAATTTTGGCTTTCCAATATCAATCTAGAAGAAGTTGGGTTGAGATATTGTGGCCAAAGTTTTTTTTTAGAAAAAAATTAAATAAACCGAATTAAATCCAAATAAAATTTATTTACTTAAAAATGAAACTCGAAAATTCAAGAATGGTGAAGAGTTCAAATTGAACGCAATCACAAAGATCCGAATTTAATTTCCTATACAAACGTGTGGTGAGTCAAATAATAAATTTGGCAAATTATTCAAAAGCGGTTAATTATCGGCGGTCTCAGATTGTCATAAAAGGACCGCACCATTAAAATTAAATTATTTTACGTCTTTTTTTGATGAAAGCTTACGTCTGAACCGGTAATAATCTGAAGTTTTTCAGAGGATCTGGAGTTGAATTGAGGATTACAAGCCAACCCGTTCATCGGAGCACCACAGCGCTCACAGTGGTACGGTTTGTATGGGAGAGCGGAAAAAGGTCTGTAAAATCCGAACGGTTCAACGGAATAAGAAAAAATTATTAGAAAAAAAGTTATTGACATTTTTCTAAAATTTGAGGCTTTTGATGTTATATTTAAATAAAAGTTTTTTTTTAGTAAAAATCTTAACTTTTTATTTTGAACAAAATATTATTACTAACTGTGTATATTATAAAATTAATTAAATAAATAGATAAATACATACAAAAAATAAATAAAAAACAATTATGAAGTAGTAATTTTATGACGATAAAATGAGGTTTTTAGCGTCTGCGCTGATTGGAAGTGTTTTCTTTTTTGACAGTGGCCTTAAACCTGTTATTATTATTTTTTTTTTTTTATAATAAACACACACTCAAGGGGATATTACTACCCTTATTATGCAGATGTACAGTGTGAGCACTAGGTAGAGGAGAAAGGGTTTAAAAGGAGATGTCGGTGCACATTGGTTTTGAATTCCTGAATATTGCAACGACTAGGAAAGACAGATCGTGGTAAGGCATTCCACATTCGCGTAGTACGGCTAACGAACGAATCTCTGTATTTGACAGTACGACTGAAGTTGGGCTCGAGGGTATACTGATGAGCATTCCTAGAAGCGCGAGTATTACGGTTGAACTGTTTAAGGGAAGGAATGCAACTGGCTATTTCACTAGAGCATAAGCCGTGAAAATAACGGTAAAAAAAGGGTCAGACAAGAGACCTTACGACGATGTTCAAGCGAAGTAAATAAACTTATGATGATATTATCACCTATCAATTTAAATGCTCTACGTTCAATACTATCCAAGAGGCTTAAGTAAGTTGCAGGAGCACCAGCCCAGAGATGGGAGTTATACTCAAGCTTTGGACGTATGTAAGTCTTGTAGATAACAACCAGATCAGAAGGGGTGAAATATTTCTTGCATCGCCTAAGAAAACCCAAACACCTTGCGGCATTTTTGGCGACATCGCGTATGTGATCATTCCATAAGAGGTGGTTGGTGACACATATACCAAGAATATCGAGGTGTTCAGTCTCATTGATGCAAGTGCCATCCATGGATAATGGCAATGGGGGTATATATCGCTTTAACGATGCAAGACAGCATTGGGTTTTCGAAGCATTAAATTCCACGCGGTTTTTTAATCCCCATTAAACAATGCTTTTAGTCTCAGAATTTAATGAGCTTATCATATTTTGTCGTTGCAGTTCCACGTCCGAAAAAGAGGGATGTGAGTCTGAAAACGAATAGGAAAAGCTAAGAGTACTATCGTCAGCGAAACAATGTATTGGACTAGATGTTGCAGACAGAAGATTATGAATAAAAATGAGAAAGAGTGTTGGAGATAAAACAGAGCCCTGGGGCACACCAGCATTTATTTTATGGTTTTTAGACTTGAATCCTTCCAATACTACTTGTTATGAACGATCTGAAAGGTAATTACTAATCCAATGAAGCAGGGATTCATGAAAACCGAAAGCACGCATTTTCGATAAGAGAGCCTGATGCCAAACCCTATCAAATGCTTTTGAAATATCAAGTGCAATAATCTTACTTTCTCTAAAACGATGTAAAGATTTGCTCGACTGTTCGGTGAGATGAACCATGAGATCACCAGTGGACCTATTGCTACGAAAGCCGTATTGCCGGTCATTAAGAAGCTTTCGGTCTTCAAGATATTTCTTGAGCTGATAATTAATCAGCGTTTCCATGACCTTGAAAAGAAGGGACGTAAGTGCAATCGGTCGGTAGTTAGAGGGTGAAGAAGATTCGCCTTTTTTTGGGAATAGGCTGGACAAATGCCGTTTTCCATCGCTCGGAACGAGACCTGAGGAGTAGGACAGATGAAAAAGCTTACGCAGTGGTTTTGCCAGCGTTGAAGAACACCTCTTCAGAACAATAGCGGGGATACCATGCGGACCAGCGGATTTATGTGTGTTTAGATCTCTTAGGACTCTTGCCACAGTACGAGTGCGAAATAAGATTGGTCCCATAGAATCACTAACTCGCTCAAGTACAGGCGGAGTCATAACACTCACTGGCAGCGTAGAATTGGCGGCAAACTGCCTAGCAAAGAGATTAGCTTTCTCTAAAGAGCTAACAAAAGGAGTGTCATTTACAACGATCGTAGGAACCGAAGAAGAGGAAGAATTCCTCATGTTTTTTACAAATGACCATACATTTTTACTGCCTTTGTGGAAATTGCAATATTTTTTGCCGTATTTTAGTCATGTAAAAATTTGGTTCTTCGAATATGGGCGTTGCAGGCCTTCCTGGCTTGTTTGAACTTTTTCCGGCTTTCCTCAGTACGGTTGGCTTTATAGCAACGGAAACTAACCTCTTTGGCCCTAATAACCTCTTTACAGCTGTCATCAAACCAAGCGTTTTCCTTGGGTCTGATACTTTTAACACTGTTTGGTATAAAAGTTCTCATTCCCAGGAGAATTAAACTTGTGATCATATCAGCGCTGGCGTCAACGTCACTATCGAGGAAGCATAGTGGCCAGTTAAAGATCCTGAAGTAATTATTGAGGTCGTCCCAGTTGGCTTTCTCGTATTGCCAAACGGTTCTCTTAACTGAACAGTTTTGACACGAGAAATTTGCTGATATAACATCAATGGTCAGATGTGCCTAGAGGAAATAGAACACTGACAGTGTACTTATCAGGTTCAGAGGTAAGAAACAAGTCAAGAGTGTTTTCTGCTCGACCTTCAACGTCCGATATTCGGGTGGGCTCATTGACAAGCTGAGTTAGGTGGTTCAACTCAGCGAAGATTTCTGCACACACTCCATCGGGTGTTGTCTGGCCTGAATGTTGAAGCCATGAAGAATTGTGTACATTGAAATCGCCCGTAACAACGATTTCAGTGCGAGGATAGGACGAAACAATTCTTTGGATGGAATCAGACAAATCATCAAATTCACGAGACGTTGATTCTCTGTCTAAATTTGGGCTTCGATAAAGGAAGCAGTAGTGAATGATTTGCTTATTCACGGAGAATTTAAACCACATATAATTAAAAAAGGAATTGGTGCAAAGACCATATTGTGGTAAGAGCTGATAAGCAACATCATTCCTAGTGTATATGGCGAGGCCATGGTGGGAAAAGAATAAAGGCACCAAGGCACCATGAATAAAAAATTCAGCAGGATCGGAATCCTCATCTACTTGGGTTTCACTTAGTGCCAAAACAGCTGGCCTGTATGAAACAGTATGGCGGTATGCTAACAAAAAATTTGCCCTTAGCTCACAAATATTACAATAATCTACTCTAAATGTCTAAAACCAATACAGATATAAAATAAATAAAATTCACTGAATTGAAACACAGAATAATTATCAATACCCTTCACTGCTAGTGTTATGCCTTAGCAGTGACGAGAACCGATTCGACACTGTAATGCAAAACAGTAAATTCAATTCAAATAATCTGCTGAAACACAGATTAGCATATGCACCAATTCCATTTGCAATTGATACATAAACTAGGCTGTGCAACTGTGGAAGAAGGGGAAAGTAAGGATGGGATGGTACTCACTGTGAAGTGCTGTGCTGAGTGGCTTATCATATTTTGTTTTTGGTGTGTTTTTGTTGTTTTTTGAGTGGCGTGATTTCTATGTTATTTTATTTGGGGGTTGCACTATTGTTTTTTTTTTTTTTTTTTTTGGAACCACTAATATTAATTTGTGATTATTTTTTGTTATGGTAAATTATTGTTATTTTTGTTTGATTATAGAACTGTTTGTGTATATGTTTAATTGTAATTAAATTTAGATGATGATAAAAAAAAACTGTTCCACGACACGATTACGAACAATAAAAACAAAAAAGAACGAGCACTGACAGAATGGAGACGCACAACACAGGGGCAACCTTCCCCAACAAAGGTTCACTGACAACTTATTGGATCTGAGTATATGATGCATCACATCTTCATTCGTCGCAATTCAGCTGCATTTTCTCGAATGAAACCTGCGGTAGGCTTTATAATCCTTATTTCGGCATTCTTGGGCTTCCTCGGAGAGCGATCCAACAGGAAATGCACAGCTTTTAATTATTTCTTCTCCATGGATCAAAACCTTATGTACGGTTGCTGGCATATTGTACCATTTATATTTCACAACAAACAGTTCAGCAGTTTCCCACATGTAAGCTGCATTTTTTTTTAAATCTAATTTTTCATTCGACGTTATTACTTCAAGGACAACAGCAAACCGCCGAATTAGGGATTCACTAACTCCAGTGATTTTTGAAGTCATGGTTGGATTTGCAAAAAATCTTCTGGAGGTGTTGCCGTCATTACTTGTCCCCGTACCTTGTTTTACAAGATCGACAATGATGCCCAGTTTTTCACGAAACCCCTGCTGAATTTTCTTCTTCTGAGCATCTCTAATATGGCGGGTCTCATTGTTGGTTCTCCATGCTTTAAATGGCAAATTGTAGGCAACATGGAGGATACACTATATAAATTTTATCGCAGCGTGAAGAGGAGACATTCCCATTTTCAAAGCTTCCCTGTTTACAGCTTTGGATCTTATATTTGTCAGGTTATTCATTCCAGAAGTTGAAGTTCCACATATGAAACAGGAAGAAGCTGCAGGAGTTTCTGTTACAGATTGAGCTGTCTTCCCGTCCAGCATTGTGAACATGAATTCGTGGTTGACTGTAAACTGACGTTCGCCTATTTGAATTATCGTCTGAGTTAAATTACTGATTTCCGTATCTATTATTCGTTTCTCGTTTCGTATGATTTCTTCCTAACAATTTTTGTAGTGGCACACTTGCTGAGCTTTCCGTAATGCTTATATCTAAAGGATATCACTTTTTTTTTGCTTCCAGTAATTTTATATAAGGTGGAAAACATCATGTCTTTCGGCTTTTAGGGCATTTCTTAATACTTCATATTGGCGTTTCGACAATTCTGCTTGTATAAATAATGCAAGAGCCTTACCCGGATCAAATTGTGAGCAGGAAAAGCTCTCTGATGTTGCTGCATAGTTTATCTCTTCTTGAGGAAATATATTTCTAATTTCGTCCCTTTTATACCTTTTAGATCGATCACAGCATTCGTCAAAACTCTTTCGTGGTCTTCCCATATTAGTTGACGTTTCGGCCAATACACTTTGGGTTAGTTCTACTTCGAAAACTCCTTCGAGCCAATGAGTGTATTTTTTTTCAAAATGACTTTTTTTTCTATGAACTGCGTTCCATCGACTTTTAAAAATGAGGCACAAAACGTTTATTTAATTGTGACAGCACAGTTTCTATTTGCTCAGAAATTTAGTTGGGGTATTCCCTTTCAAAATATGGTAGAAGATTTTGAACATCATGTCCATTAGTGATAAGTTCACTACACAACACCGAATAAGGAATTTCGATTGAATGCATTTTAATGTATTGAATTCACTATTCACTATATGTATATTTGTTATTATATTTCACTTCACTTTCACTTATTGATTGATCAGAGTAAACATTTTTCTTAAACACCTTGCAAAAATGGTCAATAACTCAATACTGACTTTTTTTTAATTTAATCCTTTATATATATAGATTTAAGTAAGAGATTTTATTCTAATAAGACAGGTAATACAAAATTACGCAATATACAACAAAAACAAAGCAATAAAACTTTAAAAATAACACCTTTTTTATTTCTACCTGCCCTACTTTTAGCAAAAAACTAAAAAAATAAAGGATTATACCTAATCCTTTTCTTTATTTTTTTTAAGCTCTATCATATAATTTAAAATATCATGAAACTATATTGCTTTTCGTGTGTTCTTTCCAAGAAAATTGAGTTCAAAGTTGAAAAAATTTTCCGGGCAGAAATAAATGGTTTCGCAAAAATCGAAATTCTCAGACCTGTGACAATGTATTAATTTTGTTTTATTTTTAAAATAAAGTTTGACATTTTTTCTTAAAATAATGGGCTTAACCAGTTCATTCTGAGAATTAATAACGAAGAAATCAAACTTTTTGGTAAACACCACCGTCAAAACGTAGTTTTTTGAAATCCGATTCAGTGAAACATTTTTGATCATAACTTCCACATCTGCACGTATCTGCAGCTGATTTTTTCTGTGCTTTTACATAAATGCATGGAGCATATGCTGGCATACTTACTTTCTTGGAGTCTTTTGGAGCTTTTTTTTGAAATCAAAAAGTTTAAAAAAAACACATTTTTTCCTAGTACTTAAGCTTCAGACTACTTATAGAAGGTATCTTTTATAAATAATCATTTTTTTTTAAATTTTAGATAATCGAAAATAGACCAATTAAATTATTTAAGAAGCTAGAGAATTTATTTAAAGGAACTTCGTAAAAAAACATCTCAAAATTTGTTGAAAATACGGTTCGCGATTTGAGTAAAATTATTTTTCAACTTTGAGGGCTTGTAAATCAGAACATACAATATATATGTTGAAAAATACTTTTAAATCATACGCTCGGGTTATATAAGAGTACTTAAACATACAATTTAAAAGGATAAATATAACTTCTTAAAAAGACTTTTTTCCGCTCTCGCACCACTGTGGGTCGTGGCACCGCAAAAGGGATTTTTACTTCCATCGCAACCTTTTTAGAGAGTCAAGGTTGAAATTTAGATGACGTGCCTTGTATTGGATGTGACTGAACTGCAACTAACACTGGTTGGAAGGGAGGCGTCATTCAATATTTAGAGGAGTTCTTGAAGAGACCGCTGCAATGGTTTATTTGCATGCTTCACGCCAATGAGTTACCTCTTCGTCATTTATTCTTGACATTAGATGGTTGCACTTCAGGTCCTAGAGAATATTCTGGACCTATTGGGAAACGAAATTAAAACCACCGTGATCTTTTGTGCATTGGCTGGTAATATGCCTGACTTGGCCAAAAATGTGTTTGATGAACATAGTACGGATCCAAAATATCTTTATCAGATATGTCAAGTTGTATCTACTGGTTTCTGTTTTCCTGAGCTGGCAAACAGTCAACCTGGAAAAATGGCGCACTCGAGATGGCTTACTTCAGCTAATCGCATACTGAGACTTTGTGTTAGTACTCTTCACCCATCAGAGAATTTGCTATTGCTTGTCAACTACGTCGTCAAAGTATACGCTTCAATTTGGTTGCGAATCAAGCGACAGGCGTCTTTTAAGGATGGAGCCAAACATATTATCCAATTAATAATGGACTCTCGATATTTACCAGAAAATTTGAGATGTGTTGTGGATTCTGTTATTGAAAGAAATGCTTATTTTGAACATTCAGAAAACCTGCTTATCAGTATTATGTTGTTTGATGAAAGGGACCACATTTGGGAGCTGGCATTGTGAAGAATAAAAAAACTAGAGAAGCTGAAATTAAGGTCTAAGGTCATGTCATTAAATACAAATTATTTCTTGCTTACCTATTTTGTTTTTATGTGATTTGTTTGAATAATATTAATAATAAAATACGTTTAAAACTTAATGTTTTATAGTTTTATTCAAATGGTTAAAGTATGTAAAAACATGAAATTTAAAAATCTTCAAAGCCCGGTACTACCCCCAAGATAACATATTCTTTCAGCTTTTTTCATGTTTTCTTTATCTGTGTAAGATTACGCAAATTTAGATACCCCTTTTGATAGTGTAGCGTGACGGGACACCCTAACCAGCATGGCACACAATACATATTTAGTTGGGCAATTTCTGGCACCCAAACCACTTCCATTGTTCAGATTTATATTACCACAATCTTTTAATGTTGGTACGTTTCAAGTGTTTCTTTCCAAACAGAATCATATCGAGATACAGCATATTATCTCTGTTTTACTGCAAATTCAAATTCTATAAAATAGGAAACTGTAGGTTTCTCATGAATGATCATGATATTATTATTTGATGATGTAACTTTTACTCGAACTCTTGGTCTCATTGAATTAATTCTAAAGTAAAATCCATGATAGTTCAAGTAAAATAGAGGTCAAAATATACAAAAATAATTAAACGGTCAAAAGCGAAACGGCTAAATCCAAAAATTTCCGGAAGAAGAATTTATTTTAGGAAAGGTTTTTTGTTTTATTTTTTGTCCCCTGGAAATAATAACAAAAGACAACAATTTTCTCAGATGAAATTCCTCAACATGAATATCAAAATATTTTGCTTGATTTCAAGTCTATAAGGGTTTACAAGACAAACATGAAACAAATATAATTTCTCTTAAGTTGTGTGTTTTTCTATTGTGGCTCTCAAAATTGTTATTTCTTGAATTTTCAGCCGGAGGTACGATATTCATGAATATTTAATTTATTTTATTTTACTTCATTTCATTATATTTTATACAATTTGTTTTATTTCGGTTTAATTTAATATATTTTTATTTTATTTCATTTCATTATATGTTATACAATTTATTTTATTTCTATATATTTTAATTTATTTTATTTTAATATATTTTTATTTTATTTTATTTGATTTTATTGACTGATGAATAAAGACGTGTCTGCTAAACAACGTCATTGCGTATAAAATTTATTAAGTAGTTTCTGTTATAGAAAAAAATTAATTATTTTCAGTAATTTTTAATAAGAATCCGCACGTTCTAATTTTGGGATTGGATTTCCAGTGATAAATTGGTTTTGGGAAATACTTTTCTAGTTGACTGTCAAAATAATTAAACGTTTTTTCTATTTTTTTTTATATAAAAGGGGAATTAATATTGGATGAACACTATGGAGAATTTACTAACTGTGTTTCAATGGTTAGAAGTAGTGATTCTCGAATTCCACAGAATTTACAAACAAATGATGGAAAAGAATTTTTCAATGAAAACTTGAAACTCTTGATGCAAAAGTATAAAATTAATCATTACTCGACATTCAGTTATTTAAAGGCTTCCATTGTCGAAAGATTATAGACCTTTAAGAGAAAAAATGTGGAAAGAATTTAGTTCCAATGGAAACTATAAGTGGATCAATATTTTTGAGAAATTACTTAATGATTACAATCAGTCTTTTCATAGAACTATTGAATTTTTCCTGGAGATGTGACTAAGAAAAATTCAAAGTTGTTAACGCTTTTTAAAACTGATAAGGAAGGAGCAAGTAAACGAAAATTGAAGATCGGTTACAAAGTAAGAATCAGCAAGTATAAACATGCATTTGAAAAGGGCTATACACCTAACTGGACAACAGAGGTTTTTAAAATAAGAAAAATCAAAGTTACAAAACCAAATACATGTCTTCTTGAAGACTATCAAGGAAAACCTGTTCAAAGTAGTTTCTATGAACCAGAACTGTTGAAAACTAAATGTGGAGATATTTTTCTTGTGGAAAAGGTTTTACAAAACAGAGGAAATAAGGTTTTTGTTAAGTGGTTGGGTTTTCCATCAGAACATAACTCCTGGATTAATAAAAACGAATTACTATAAAATATAAGAATTGTAAAAATATTTATTTTTTTCTTTGTTTACTATTATAATTTTCGTTCTTTTATATTTGTTAAATCCTAGGTCTGCTTTTCTCTCCTTTTAATTTTTTCCTGCTGGAAAACGCTTTGCATCCAATAAAGGATCTGGGATTTTTTTCCTTTTTGGACGAAACTTGGCCAGTAGTACTTTCTCCAGAAGCTTACTTGTTTTGAATTCCTCATCGTCGAAGAGTTCCTCAGGATCAAAATAGTTTGGTCCGTATTCGTCATCCAATTCCTTTATGGTAGCAGCCCCATTCAATGGATCAAATAATGCTTCTAGGTATCTTTGAGTTGGTCCGCAATCCAATCTTTCCCGGTTGTGACTTGGACAGAACAAATCTAACTCCTCAATATCCTGGAACCTTGTATGGTACTCGTCATAGTTCTCATTTTCCATTTTTCTTCTTCGTAGCAAACGTTACTGTGATCGCACGTAAACTAACTTACCATTTCTAAGTATCGAACCCTTATATTGGTTCATATCTATAAAATTACTCCTTGTACGCATATACCATCCAAAGAAAAACAATAACTTGTATTGTATATGCATCCTTTTTTTTCTTATATAAATCGTGTTTAGATATTTGTAGTGGTGTTAAATTTCACTGAATAAGTGAACTTTTATTTGTTTTATTCAATAATTTTATCAAATATTGTGTTATAATACCATTTTAATCAATTTCAATTTTCTTGAATTTTGTGATATTTTGTTTAAAACTTAAGTTCTCCCCGGTAAGGTGCTCAGTATTTTTGTTTTTTCCAAAGTGTTCCCTTGTCCATGTGTGAGTGCTTTTTGTTTTCAATTATTTTATATTTGCCCTCCCCCATATTCTTTGTTTGACTTAATTGATTCCACCTTATTAGTTTAATTTCATTATATTTTTGTCAACCGATTTAAAGGGCCTGGCGTAGGCCAGTAAGTAAAAGCTAGGTTTAATTGAGACTTTTGTTGAAGCACGTAGGTGCGAGTCCCGCTTACCGTGGTAATTTTTTTTTTTTTTTAATTTAAATATATAAATTGCCAAGAGGTTGCTAAAAATAATCCTCTATTTGCCTGTTTCGGACCCTATGGTAATCTTTACCATTTGTTATTTGTCGTGTCAGTAAATTTTGCTCACTGGTACTGTCACGACTGACGTAAACTCTCTGTATCTCAACTAGCTTTTAAAATGTCTTCTTTTAAGGCTGACATTTTAAAACTTTCTAAAGATTTTGAAGAGCTACTGAAGTCTTTCAACACTGCAGTTTGCAAATTAAATGCATACTCTGTAACCAACATCATGGTCGATAGTTCTACTTCGACTAATGATTTGGCACAGCCTATTTCCACTACTTTCTCTTCTACATGTGAAGATATTCTCACGCAATCAGGTTCTGGTGTTAATAACGCAGGAAGTGTACCTGAGAAACAAAAGAAAAAGTCTAAGAAAAGAAGCCGAGAAAACTCTGAACTTGCTAGAAATTCTACCCCACCATCAAAAAGAACAAATTTCAACATCACACCAATACCTACAGATCCCACCGAAACTCCCAATATACCTCAAATTGTTGCCTCAGAGTTAGCTTCCAATAGTGACACCGTTACAGGAACTGTAATAAACAACGTCATCCCTATCAAAGCTGTCTCCAAACCAAAAATAATTTTTATATCTCGTCTGGACCCAGCTACTACGCCAGAAGATATAACTTCCCACTTAGTCTACCTTCCAGCTCATCTATCAGTTGTACTAAGATCAGTAAACCAAAAAGCTTTATTTCCCCTTTTAAATTAATAACGAATCCCACTTACTTTGATTCTATTTGCAACACAAATATATGGCCCGCAGAGACTTTAGTCAAAGAATGTACTCAAAGTCAAAAACAGGGTGTTTCTTTGAAAAAAAAAATCAATTAACTTAACAGGCTTGAGCTCTTCTACCAAAACGTAAGGGGACTTCGTAGCAAGACTACTGACATTTTTCTTAACTCCCAATCATTTCAAGCTTTTCCAACATAGAAATTTTCAGTCAAGAGTTCGAAGTTTACAGAAACGATCGTCATGTTGGTAATGAAAAGGATTTAAGTGTAGTTGTTCTCATAGCGGTAAAAAATACATATTTCTCTTCTTCTGTATCTTTTCCATTTGTATTATCAATTGAACTTGTATGTGTAAAGATAATGGTACAGACTAAGACTTTTTTTTATTTTAAACGTTTACATTCCTCCAAAAAGTTTGGAGTCTGTTTATAAGGATCTTGGCATTAGACTATCTTATAAATTTGTCCAGCTCTGACACCAATATTTTACTTTTAGGTGATTTTAATTTACCACACATTGACTGGATTCCATCCGAAGACGAATCCTGCCTTGAAGCCTCTCCTTCTTCTTCACAAATGGAACTATCTCTTCTCGATAAAGTCCTTCTTTCTGATTTACAGCAAACAAGCTGTATTACAAAGTCAAAAAAATCGAATTCTCGATTTAGTCTTTTCTTCTGACGCTATTGGTACCTACTCTTGTTCTAGAATCTAGAACAGAAATTACTAATATTGACAAATATCACCCCCCCTTTGGACATTTTTTTTTTGACTTAAGTAATTACTTTACTAATCACAGTAATTCTTTTGATTGCTTATATAATTTTGATTTCAGAAGAGCCAATTTCCAGCAGTTTTCTGAGGATTTAACCATTTCTGGAATTGCTGATACACTAGCATTTTCTAACATTGACGAAGAAGTTTCAACTTTTTATAGGATCCTTAATTATTGTTTTGAAAAAAATGTACCGATAAAGAAATCAAGAAATACAAACCTTAGCCATCCTTGGTACACGAAAGAAAAAAAATAAGGCATGGAAAACGTATCTCAAAACTCTGTCTCCAGTCTACTTCTCTTTTTATGTTGAACTCTTTAACCAATTTAAGTCTCTTTTTAATTTTGTATATGCTTGTTATGTTACTGATATGGGCACCTCTCTGAAAGTTTTGGAATTTTGTAAACTCAAAGAAAAAATCAGATGGCTTTTCAGTTAACTTCACTTACAAGAACCTTTCGTTAGATAAAACTGTTGCTATCTGTAACGCTTTCGCAACGAATTTCCGTGAGTCTTTTGTTAATTGCTCTGAAGAAGTTGATGACCTCCAGCCGGTCACGATGGTATCCCCCGATAGTACTAAAAAAACTGTAGTAATGCTTGAGTTGAACCTCTACATTCTTATTTAAACTTTCTCTAAAAACAGGCAAATTTCCCATCATATGGAAGAAGTCATTTCTAACACCAATTTTCAAGAAAGGTAACAAGTTGGATATAATCAACTACAGGCCCATTACAAAGCTTTCTTGCATTCCTAAAGCATTTGAACAAGTTGTTTGTGAAAGTGTAGCATATTTTAGTAAAAATATCATTTACGAACAGCAACATGGTTTTGTGAAAAAAATATGAACCGTTACTAATCTCCTCACATTCTCAAACATATGTTCAAACGCTTTAGAACAAGGTTATGAAGTTGACTGTGTATACACTAACTTTTCTAAAGCTTTTGACCAACTTAGCCACGAAATTATTTTATTTAAATTTAAGGCTCTTGGATTAAGTCATACCTTGAAAACAGATCCTACGAGGTAAAATTTAGAATTTGTCATTCTGAACCTTTCGTTGCTCAATCTGGTGTGCCCCAGGGAAGCCATCTTGGCCCTTCTCTGTTCATCCTGTCTATTAACGAGGTATCGTCATGTCTACGCTCAAGTGAACTTCTCATTTTTGCTGACGATCTGAAGATTTTCAAAATAATAAAGTCCACCCATGATCGTATTCTTTTACAAGCAGACAATGATAGTTTCACATTTTGGTGTGGGAAAGAAAAGCCTTTCACTCAACCCTTTAAAATGCCAGGCGATAACTTTTACTAAGAAACTAATCAGTTGCGTATATGACTATTGTATATCACATCAAAAACTCTGTCGCGTCTCCACTTTTAAAGATTTAGGTGTTCATTTCTGTTCCAACTTAGAATTTACACATCACATTAATTTTGTTGTTAATAAAGGAGTTCAATGATCCCTACGTTCCTCTTTCTTTGTATAATTGCCATGTTTGCCCTCACCTTGAATATGCTTCGCAGGTATGGACTCCTTATTACGAAATTCATAGAAAATAGTCAATACAAAACTTGTAAACAATGTAATTACTCTTCTTTTTGATGAAATTCGCTATGAACTTAATGTCAAGGAAATAGCAATGTCGGAATACCATCAACGATTAATCCTTAACTAAAAATGAGAGTGATACGCATCGTGGTCTCCTGACTCATCTATTAATTTGAAACTATTTCATTGAAATTATTGTATTCCGTTGAACAAACTTTTAGGATTCGCTGAAAATTATAAAAAATCATTTCAAATGCTCGACATGATATTTCCATGACCTTGGAAAAAAGGGACGAGGGTGCTATTTGACGATAGTTAGAGGGAGGGAAGAATTCGCATTTTTGTAGGGACAGGCTGGATAAATGCTTTGGATTCGAGAATGACGTGATGTTTCGTACGTTTTTTTACAAATGAACATTCATTTTTACTACTTTTGGGACATTGTAGTATTTTTTGCCTTAATTTCTGATCATGCAAAAATTTAGTTCGTCAAAAATGACCATGACATGTCTTTCTAGTTTGTTTGAACTCATTCCGGTTTTCCTCAATCGGGTTGGCTTTATTAATTCAGAAACTTACATCTTTCATCCTAATAACCAATTTACAGCGCGTTCTCTTTGGGTTTGATAGATTTCACAATAATCGGGATAACATTTCTGATTGCACAAAGCATGCAATTTGTAACCATATCTGGAATCCACATCACTATCGAGGAAGCATAGTGACCAGTTAAAGTTCCTGAAGAATTCATTGAGATCGTCCCAGTTGGCTTTCTCATATTGTCAAACGGTTCTCATAGGAGTTTTTTCGTTAACTGGGTTTTTTAGACATGAGAATTTTGCAGATGTGCCTAGCAGATCTTTCTCAAACCACGAATGATGCTAAAATCCACCCTGACTAGTAAGACACAAATTCGGACAATTACCTTTAATATATGTTCTATCTAGAATCCAATTTGAACTTTTCAATAACTTACTTTCACTAGGGTTATGCCTCAGTGAAGATCTGCATATTGATCCACCCCTGGTTAACTAAGATATCACATACTAATCTATCCGGCCCTCATCATCCCCGTTATGCTAAGTTAACACATCTGACTCCACCACATAATGAAATAATCATTATGATGATCGCAAGCCCAAAAACTGCAACACTTGCATAAATATAAACAACAACCTACACCATGGAGACCACACAACGATCAACAACGAACAACGAACATCGCTGACACTGCAGGAGATAAGGATCCCACGGTATCCAAGACCGAACCCAGACTCATGGCAAGATGATGACGGCAGTCTACCATCGACCGCGAAACTGAAAGTACTTTGAATTAAATAAACTTTTTAAAAAGTAAATTTTGAGTACAATAAAATTAATTGGCGCCCGAGCAGGACCCGTTTAAGTTAAATTAATTGTTCGACTAAAAAATATAAAGTGAATCAGTGGGTGAAAAACCAACCAGTCGACAAAATTAGTTAATTTAATTGTTCGACTAAAAAATATAAAGTGATTCAGTGGGTGAAAAACCAAACGGTCGATAATTAACATTTTAACGAAGGCATCCAAGAAGGGGAAAGAAACAAGTACCCTTCAGCCACGGGAACTTGAACAATCAGACATAAAATCTGAACAGCGCGGGGAACGACTCCAAGACTTAAGGCGTAAAGCACCCTAAGCAAACCCGGGACATCGATTCCCACAGATCTGAAAAGTAAGCTCTGACGCTGAAATTTCAACCCAACAACTGATTAAAGAAAACTTGGATAGTAAGAACTTTTTACCTTTTTTTTACATATATATAAATAAGAAATAAAAAATTTATAATTAAGATAAAAGTGATTAAAAATTAGATAAAGTGATTCCAGGCTATTATAAAAAGAAAATAATTGTTATCATAATAAAGTGTTAAGATGGCTATGACAGCAGATCAAATGTCAGCGATTGTAGGCAATCTTATAGCAGAATCCACAGCTGGGTTAAGAAAAGAAATTGACCTTCTTACAAGGCAATTATCCGCTTTGTGCCCCCACGATAATATTGAACCATATAAGGACGTGACTATAGATCCTACAATTCTAGGGGGAGAAGGGTTAGAAGTAGCCAAATGCATACCTCAGTTTGATGGGGATAATTACGTCTCATGGCGTACGGCATTGACAAATGCAATGAAAGTTTACGACGCATGTAAGGGTGGTACTAGGTATTATTCCGTTGTAAATATAGTTAGGAATAAAGTAGTAGGCAAGGCAAATGACGTTTTGACAAGTCACGGGACACCTTTAAATGTTGACGCAATTATAGGACGCCTTGACTTGACCTACAGCGACAAGAGACCGGTACACATGTTAGAAACAGAGTTAAGCGGGATGCGACAAGATAAAAAATCTTTGCAGGAATTCTACGATGAGGTGACTAAAGTGATGACTTTACTTATAAATAAGACTATTATGACTTACGGTCCTAGAACCGCTGAAACTGAGTGTTTAACAGACAGAGCACGACAAAATGCGCTACGAGTTTTTGTTACAGGGTTAAACCAACCAACCAGTAACATAGTTTTTTCACTTAACCCCGGAGATCTTCCAAACGCTCTTGCTAGGGCACAAGAAATTGAAACAAACGAGAATCGTATTAGAAATCTCACTGAAAGGTCAACTTATAGACATAATATCCCTAGACCTATACCCCAACAACCTAACTACAGATCAAATTATGTTCCCCAAAATAATTTTAATCAAAACCACCGATATCAACCAAGGATGGATATGGCGAGTGGGAATTTTGTGCCTCAACGGCAAAACCAACAAAATAGGCCCCAATGGCAAAATTCGAACGGTAATAACAATTTAAGAAACACAAACAACCAGTTCAATAACGCGAATCGAGATAACAATAATCCGTTCAAGAGAGATCGACCGAACAGTGGTCAAGTAGCGGTGGTTAAAGTGCCACGCTTGAATAATTTAAGTGAAAGTCATAATTTTTTAGATTAAGGCACGACTTACCATATATTAAAAGAACGGATAGTAAGTCAGGTAGAGTAGTCAACATTTTAATAGATACAGGTGCCACACATAGTTATGTAAAACCTGGACTATTTGCTAGTAAATTATTAGACATCCCTTCGCAAGTTAAAAGTGTTCATGGAACCACCATTATAAGAAAATTTCAAGAAATAAACATTTTAGGAGTCAAAGAAAGGTTCTTTGAATTAAACGAGCTAAAAGATTACGATGCGATAATTGGTATTAAACTTTTGCGCAAAGTGAAAGGTAACATAAATATTAGAGACTCCACATTAGAATATGATCAGGGCATAGTACCTTTAGTATTTAATGATCAATTGATAAATAATTTAGAGATTATGTTAGAAAACGATAATAATAAAGGAAGACTCAAAGAAATTTTAAGGAAATACCAAGGAGTGTTTACGGAAAACCCAAACTTTTTGCCCTATAATACGAGCATAAAATGTAGCATAGATACTACAAATGACTCTGCAATATGGACAAAGGGTTACGCTTATCCACAATCTGTAGCAAGCTTTGTGAATAAGGAAATAGGAAATCTCATTGCAAACAATATTATACAACCTAGTAGGAGCGCATATAACTCTCCTGTATGGGTTGTTGATAAAAAAGGAATCGATGAAGATGGCTCAAAGAAACATAGAATGGTAATAGATTACAAAAAATTGAATTCTTTTACTAAGACTCAAAAATATCCAATGGCGGATACATCAGTTATTTTAGCAAATTTAGGGAAGGCAAGGTTTTTCACAACTTTGGACCTCCAAAGTGGATTCCATCAAATCCGAATGAAAGAAAGTGATAGGGAAAAAACTGCATTTAGCGTTAATAATGGCAAGTATGAATTCCTACGAATGCCATTTGGGTTGAAAAACGCACCCGCTATATTTCAAGCAGCTATGGACGACATACTCCGTGAATACATTGGCAAATTTTGCCACGTTTACATCGATGATGTAATAATTTTTTCAGAAAGTGAAGAAGATCACTTAGCACACATTGAAGAAATAATCAAAGCCTTAAGTGTTGCGAATATGCGCATCTCTAGCGAAAAATCAAAATATTTTAGGACAGAAGTAGAATTTTTGGGATACATAGTATCCTCAAATTGTATTAAAATGGATCCAATAAAGACAAAATGTATCGAAGAATTTCCCCAACCCACGACTTTACGTCAACTAAGATCATTCTTAGGACTATCCGGCTACTACCGTAAATTTTTAAGAAACTACGCAATGATCGCTAAGCCGTTAACAAAATACCTTAGAGGAGAAAATGGCCGAACTGGTCAAAATAATAGTAAGAAAATAGCAATCGAATTCGATAAAGAAGCTATCAAGGCATTTAGGACAATGAAAGATAAATTATGTGAGCAAATAACATTAAATCAACCTGATTTTAATGCTCCGTTTGAACTTACGACAGATGCTAGTAACTCAGCCATAGGCGCAGTACTTAGCCAATCAAACAAACCGATTATCTTTATTAGTCGAACTCTTAGTAAAACAGAAGAGGACTACGCGACGAACGAAAAAGAGCTTCTTGCTATCGTTTGGGCGCTTAAAAACTTAAGAAATTACTTATACGGTGTAAGTGGAATCCGCATATATACGGACCACCAACCACTGACATTCGCAATCGGTGATAAGAATCCTAACGCGAAGATCAAAAGATGGAGAGCATTCATAGAAGAATACTCCCCTGTAATTATTTATAAGCCAGGAAAGGAAAATGTCGTAGCTGAAGCTCTTAGTAGGCAAGAACTAAACATGATGAGCGACGATGTGCAATCAAATAATGCAACAATACATAGTGCAGACAGTAAGCCCATACCAGATGTTAAAAGAGTTAATCAAAGGGTTAATAGTTATAAAGCACAATTTATTATAAACGAAGCCCTAAATAATAATATTATTTCAAAAGAAATCCATCCAAATTATTGGAGACATACCATTTTATTTAAAGATTTTGAGGTTTTAGAAAAAATCAAACATATAACAAAGAAAGGTCTAACTGTAGGTGTATATAGTACCGAAGAAACATTCTTTAAAATAAAAAACAAACTTTTAAATGAATTCCCAATGGTAAAATTTATATTTTGCAACCAGATAGTAGAAGACATTACAGGGAAAGAAGAACAATTAGAAATAATTACAGTTGAACATAATAGAGCTCATAGACAAGCTAAGGAAGTATACAAACAAATTGTTAACAAATATTTTTGGCCGAATGCATTTACGCAAATTCTAGGAATAAATGCCACATGCGAGATTTGCAAGAAAAACAAATATGACAGACACCCCAATAAGCAACCAATTGGAGAGGCTCCAATTCCCGAAGAAGGAGGAGAGCGCGTACACGCAGACATATATTATTGTGACAATGCATCTTTTCTTACAATGACAGACCCATTCTCTAAATATTTGATAACTACCCAGGTAAATTCTAAAATAGAAGCGAAAGATAGAATGATAGAAATATTACCAATATTCGGTAACGTAAAAACCCTAGTAACTGATAACGAGAAAGCGTTTTGCTCACCTTCTGCACAATGTGCTTATAATCTTTTAAATATTAATCATAAAACAACACCACCCGCACACTCTAAAAGCAATGGAACAATAGAAAGAATCCATTCAACACTTACAGAACTCATACGGATAGTTAAAGAATCAACGTTTTTAACAGACATTAAAGATATTATGCCTCTAGCCACAAAAAAATATAATGAAACAATCCACACAGTGACTGAAAAACGACCGACAGACATATTCCACAATTATATTAGAGACGTAGAAACTAAGGATAGAATCCATTCACACCAACAAAAAATGATAGGATATTTTAATAAGCATAGGAAAAGTAAAGTATATAAAGAAGGTGAAACAATTTTCGTTGATACAGGTCAGAGAAGAAGTAAAAATAAACCATTATATGTTAAAAAGAAAGTTAGAGAGGATTCAGGAAATGTCGTTATAGACACAAACAATAGACGAATTCATAAAGATAATATAAGAAATTAACCTTACAGATGATGATGATGCTAATAATCTTCACGCTAGTCGCCACTACAATGGGATATCAAATAACGGAATATTCGAATGATGAATACATATTAGTAGAAGATAAAACAGCTGCAATTTACGAAGACACCAGCGAACTTTTTCATGTCATTAATTTAACGTCATACGCAGAGATTTTAAGTGACATATCCATAGATAAAAAACCGTCTAACGAAATAAAACAGGAATTAGAAACAGCGGCCAAATTACTGAGTCAATTATTAATAAGAAATAGGGAACGTAGAGGGATAAACGAAATAGGAACCCTGTGGAAGTGGATATCTGGTAGTCCAGACCACGACGATGCTATCAGAATAGAATTGAAACTACAAGAGCTAATCGCTTCTAATAACAAACAATTAGCCATTAACATACAATTGTTTAATCATATGACAAAACTTAAAAGTGAATCAAACACTAAAGAAAATAAAAATATTAGAATTGTTAAATACATTATAGTAGAATTAAGAGAAATTATAAATACAATTAATCTAAGTAAAGTTAATATTTTAAATACCTTAATCTTGAATTTGGATGAAATAGAAAACATAATGAAAAGGGAAAAAGTAAAGGTATCTATAACAGATGTATTAGATGCATCCGAATTTCAAATTGTTCAACAAAATGAAATCATTATTTTATACATCAAATATCCAAAGGTATTTGCTTTATGTAATCATTATAAAACAAGGAGTAATAATGTAAATGGTGGACGATTAATTATACCAAAAGAATTGATTAAATATAATAAGTTATTCTATGAAACCAGTTGTAAAAAAGAATTGAATAATGATTTTTGTATTATTATTAAAACTCCAAATTGTTTGACAGACCTACTTAATAAACTAGAAGCTAATTGCACTAAAATAAAAGAAAGAAATATTCCCATAGAAATAATAAGCGAAGGAAATATTGTTATTACTGGATCACATATTGTTAATAATAAAGAAGTATCAGGAATAAACCTAATACAATTTGAAAAAAATGTAAACATAAATAATAAGACATATATCAATACAAAAAATAAAATATTGGAACACATGAAATTTAGCAAACCATCTAAAATAAAAATAATTGAATTTATAACTTCATTTGATCTAGATGTAAAATACACAAATATTGATTATATTGAACCGTATTTAACAGAAGTAAAAGAACACCCTATAATGTGGGGTTTATCAATTAATTTTCTTATAATTGTAACAGTGTTTGCTATTTTCAAATTATTTAAGTATTACCAAGTTTTCGAATCAAAACGTACAAACCGAGACATCATTGAGCTCATGGCAGAAACCGAAACCAGAGCAAACATATTAATTCAAGAAAGATTGGGACAATCTTCTATTGACTAGGGGGAGAGTTAACACATCTGACTCCACCACATAATGAAATAATCATTATGATGATCGCAAGCCCAAAAACTGCAACACTTGCATAAATATAAACAACAACCTACACCATGGAGACCACACAACGATCAACAACGAACAACGAACATCGCTGACACTGCAGGAGATAAGGATCCCACGGTATCCAAGACCGAACCCAGACTCATGGCAAGATGATGACGGCAGTCTACCATCGACCGCGAAACTGAAAGTACTTTGAATTAAATAAACTTTTTAAAAAGTAAATTTTGAGTACAATAAAATTAATTTGCTATACGGTGCAGAAGCGTGGACCATGACAAAAGCGGATGGAAGCACCTACGATCTACGATCCCATATATGCATATTAGGAGATTGGAGGAGAAGATAGAACGACAAGCTAACGGGCTGTACAGCGACGACGACGTAGACTTAGCTGGAAGGGTAAAAGTCAAACGACCAAGATGGCTGGGTCACGTAGAGCGCATGGAAACCAATGCTCCGGCCCGGATAGTCTTCGAATCCTCACCCAGAGGACAGCGCCGTAAAGAAAGATCGCGGATCAGGTGTCACGCACAAGTAAGAAGCAACCTTATCCAACTTGGAGCGCCAAGCTGGAGACATCTATGTACCTAGGGACCGAGCTAGATGGAGAAGTTTGTTGGATGAGGCCCTAGTTGACACAGGACACCTTAAATAAGTAAAGAACGTTGCCGGCTTCCGCAGCCACTGTTGGAACATCATAAGGGATTCAACTTCTATTTTGCCAGTCTTTAAGTTTGGAAAATTGCCCGGAATTTTATAGTAGGACATTCAAAAAGGATGAGATTAATTTTTTTTTAATTTAATTATAATTTATTTTCGAAGAAGACTTGACAATATCCCGTCATTTATGTGCAGATTGCTGCGAAATCGACATTCGGTCTTGTTACCTTATCTGGTGGCTGCTTGAAACCCAGCACAGCAGAGGCGTCTTCTCTGATTGCATCTTGGCAATGTGGCCACTTCGAGAGAGGTTAATTGTAACTCGGTTGAAAAGGATTTGGCGGTCTCTTGCGATTGTAGCCGTTCGACGTTGTACCTTCTCCCAGCATCTTCCTGTTTTGCCTTGGGTCTGTAAATCCGAAGTGCTATCTTGGCTACAACGAGGTAGTGATCCGAGTCGATGTTAGCTCCTCGGAAAGTTCGCATATCCATGATGTTCGCATATCCATTTGTTGGCGTCGATCGCAATATGGTCAGTCTGGTTGACGGTAGATTGATCTGGGGAAGTCCAAGTTCCTTTGTGGATGTTGAGGTGTGGAAAATGCGTACTGGCTTCCAAGACGTTTTTTTGTAATGTTTACATATTAAAGCAAAAAGTGTTACAAAACATAAATTGTTGTTTTTATGAACAATAAATTTCCAACGTTTAGAACAATCTCAATAACTCGAATTGTTCTTTTTAATCCAAATTTTGAGGAAATTGTGTATTTCCCTAACCCACACATGTGTGCCAAATTTCATTTCTCGCCTATTTATATCTCCGCGGTACCATACAAACCGAACTACTGTGCGATTGCACTTACATCTCTTCTTTCCAAGGTCATGGAAACGCTGATTAATTATCAGCTTAAGAAATATGTTAACCTCTGTGTGTTTTTTAAATTTAATTAATGCACACATTAAATACAGTAAAAAAAGAATATATTCTACCACCAAAGCTTTTAATACTGGACTATCTTCCTCCTTCAAAAAGAACATCATAATACTTTCTGTATGGCTCATTTCCCAAATTTGTATTCAAAAGTCTTGGACGTCCTCGGACACAACAGCATAATTTTGCCCTCAGGCAGACGGAGAAGATGGAAAACGAACGATTTATACTTTAAGTAAATATTCACAAAATATTCTAGATCAATATGTTTTCATATTCTGCTGGTATTTTGTAGTTATGAGGAAAGGCTCTGTTTTTCGTCTTATTTTTACCCTGTGTTCAACAAACTCATGTTAAGCGGTGAAAAGTGAAACGGCTATATCCAAGAATTTATTTTAGGAAAGGTTTTTTATTTTACTTCTTGCCCCCTGGAAATAAGAGAAAAGACCACAATTTTGAAATTCCTCAACATAAATAACAAAATATTTTGTTTGATTTAAAGTCTATAAGGGTTTACAAGATAAACATGTGTGTTTTTCTATTATGGCTCTCAAAATTGTTATTTCTTCAATTTTCAGCCTGAGACCCAAAGTTCATGTGATTTGTTTTGTTTTTTTTTTTCTCAATATTTTCAGTCTCGTTGTCATACATTTTGAAATATAAATTTAGGAAATATTGAGTTATCAGAAGAACAAACTTTACTTCAGCAATATAAAGTAAAAAAAACTAAGGAGAAGAGCGAGTCCTCCTCATTTATTTATCAGCCAACTACTATTTTTATTTAATTTATTTTATTTTATTTTATTACAGTTTATACAATTTATTTTATTTAATTTAATTTATTTTATTTCTATTTTATTTAATTTATTTTCATTTAATTTAATTTATTTTATTTTATTTTTATTTTTTTTTGTTAAACATATTTTTATTTTATTTCATTTTACTGGCCGATGAATAAAGACGTGTCTTCTAAACAACGTCATTGCGTATAAAATTTATTAGGCAGTGTCTGTCATAGAAAAACATAATTATTTTCACAAATTTTTAATAAAAAACTAACAGCACTGCGCATGCACGGCACCGCACGTTCTAATTGTGGGATTGGATTTCCAGTGATAAATTGGTTGTGGGATATACTTTTCTAGTTGACTATCAAAATAATTTAACGTATTTTCTATTTTTTTTAAATAAAAGGGGAATTAATATTAGATGAACACTATGGAGAATTTACTAACTGTATTTCAATGGCTAGAAGTAGTCCTTCTAGAATTCCAAAGAATTTACAAACAGATGATGGAAAGAATTTTTCAATAAAAACTTGAAACTCTTGATGGAAAAGTATAAAATTAATCATTACTCAACATTCAGTTCCTTAAAGGCTTCCATTGTGAAAAGATTTTGAACTTTAAAAGAAAAAATGTAGAAAGAATTTAGTTCCAATGGAAACTATAAGTGGATCAATATTTTTGAGAAATTATTTAATGATTACAATCACTCTTTTCATAGAACCATTAAATGATTTCCTGCAGATGTAACGAAGAAAAATTCGAAGTTATTGTTACCATTTTTTAAAAGTGATAAAGAAGGAACAAGTAAACGAAAATTTAAGATCGGTGACAAAGTAAGAATCAGCAAGTTTAAAATAAGAAAAATCAAAGTTACAAAACCAAATACATATCTTCTTGAAGACTATCAAGGAAAACCTGTTCAAGGTAGTTTCTATGAACCAGAACTGTTGAAAACTAAATGTGGAGATATTTTTCTTGTGGAAAAGGTTTTACAAAACAGAGGAAATAAGGTTTTTGTTAAGTGGTTTGGTTTTCCATCAGAACATAACTTGATAAAAACGAATTACTATAAAACATAAGAATTGTAAAAATATTTATTTTTTTCTTTGTTTACTATCATAATTTTCGTTCTTTTATATTTATTAAATCCTAGGTCTGCTTTTCTCTCCTTTTAATTTTTTTCCTGCTGGAAACCGCTTTGCATCCAATAAAGGATCTGGAATTGTTTTCCTTTTTGGACGAAACTTGGCCAGTAGTACTTTCTCCAGAAGCTTACTTGTTTTGAATTCCTCATCGTCAAAGAGTTCCTCAGGATCAAAATAGTTTGATCCGTATTCGTCATCCAATTCCTTTATGGTAGCAGGCCCATTCAATGGATCAAAAAATGCTTCTAGGTATCTTTGAGTTGGTCCGCAATCCAATCTTTCCCGGTTGTGACTTGGACAGAACAAATCTAACTAATCAATATCCTGGGACCTTGTATGGTACTCGTCATAGTTCTCATTTTCCATTTTTCTTTTTCGTAGCAAACGTTACTGTGATCGCACGTAAACTAACTTACCATTTCTAAGTATCGAACCCTTATATTGGTTCATATCTATATACCTACTCCTTGTACGCATATACCATCCAAAGAAAAACAATAACTTGTATTGTATATGCATCACGAATCTAATCAGTTTTTTAAATTTTCTGCCCTCATAAAAAAAGAAAAAAGTGGGTTATTAAAGTAATACCTGTACAAATTAAAATATGGATATGACAGTTTTGTATATTTACAACTATAATTTTTTATTTAAGGAATGAAAATGGATTATTATTTCCTTTTCATAAATTTTAGTTCACGTGTTAAACCGATTTGTCTTACATTCTCTAAGGCATAGCCACCTCCGCCAATGGTCATGGTGCTAACCGAAAGTTGGGAATATCTCTGAGGTAGAAAAGTCTGTAGGAATAAATAATTACAAATTACTTTAAATAAAGTACAACAAAAAAATGTTTATATTTATTTAACTTCTTTACTTACTGTGAACTCTCCAAGATCTACGACAATGCGATCTCCCCCTCGCGTTTAAACTTTTCTTAGAGCTAAAATGTTGTATTTATTGTTTGCATCCAGCTCCGATATTTTTTTGGATGGTTTAAAATTGCTTATTTCGCTAAGCGAGTTTGCTTCTCTAACCGCAAAATCATCAAAAGTGGAATATGGAATATTCTTCTTCAAAATACATAAATGTTGGCTTCTCGTTATAAACTGTGCTCGTCGGTAACAACGAAATTTCCTTTTATAGAAGTCTTCACATTCAAAATCTTTGTATTTTAGTAGAAGTGTAGAAGTATCTCCAGATCCCCACTCAATATTAATATAAAACCTGCATAAACATTTTTTTTTTCTGAAATATTTTCATGTTCAATCAGGAAAATCAAATTAAATCACAACGAATTTTCTGAATGTTTTATTTGTTACTCAGGTAGGTGCAAACTTAATTTGTATTTACCATTAGTGTGAGAGTTTAGTGTACGAGGTCCACGATCAATTTTCTTTTCCCATTAGATAATCGTGATAAGGAGTTGCCTTTTGTTACAAGTCTGAGTGGTTTCCAGGTATCGAATTTTCTTTGTTTTTTTATTACCCTTTAAATGATGGTGATTAAGTTAAAAAAAAATGTGATACTTGTTGATCCCATTAAGAATTTCTTTTGATGTTTGTTTTTTTATTACCCTTGAAAGAAAGTTGATAATTTAAGAAAAATTGAAACATGTTTACCCTTAGGTACAAAATAGATTTAATCAAATACCTTCAATGTGGGATCCTATAATATATTCACATACTAAAAACATAATATATAAACCCAAAACACGTTATCAACGAAGTTAAGAATCTTGTATAAAAACCCAATACACGTTATCAACGAGGTTTGGAACCTTATAAAAACCCAAACCACGTTGTGAACCAGGTAAAGAACATAAATTTACGTTACCCAAAATCGGAGTACATAGTTACATAACGAGGTTAAATGCGTAAGACTTTCCTTTTTTGAATTCAGTTTGAAATTAGTTTTCAAATCAAAAATAAGTCCTGTGAAAATTGTTTATTTATAAATTTAAATTTGTCAAATACTAAAATTATTTTTCATAAAGTTTTGTTCATTGAATACAAGTGAAAAGTTTGGAAAAAAAAACAAATATTAAAAGTTATTTTTCATAAAGATTTGTTTAATACGAGTGAAAAGTGTGGAGAAAAAAATAAAAATAAAATAAAATTAAATATTTGAAATATTGTGTTCATACAAAGATTAATTAAAAAATCTGTTTTGAAAGTTATTACCTTTCTTTTTACTGCTAAAGAAAAAAATAAATAAAGATGAATAATACAAAATCTTGTGCGTTTTGCAAGAAAGAGTGTCGGTTTGTTAAATCGTCACATTAAAACGAAGCATTCAAACTTGTCGCGATCTTCTTTGTGGTAAGACGTTTCAATCTCAAACAGATCAAAGGTCGCATTTAATTCAATGCGCAAAAAATCAAAATGGACAGGGACATCCATTGCACCAACTACAACAACCACGACAACCAGAACAACGTCAACAGTATATTCAATCACAAATACGCGAACTTCAACAACAACATAAGGAACAGCAACAAGAACGACCATCAATCTCATCAGCAGCTTCGAAAATAATTGACGACCAACCATCAAATTCTGCAGCGGGAATTGCAACAAAGATAAAGAATACAAGCACGGTTAGTTGTACATTTTGCAAAGAACAAATGCCCAAAAGCAAATTGGTACAGCATGTTCGCAAAAATGTTCACAAAACCCAAGTCCCAATACTTTATAAGGGAAACTTGAATGAAATAAGGAATTCATTTAAGAATCGAGTAATATCCTTTTCCGTTCAAAATGAAAATGAACATGAACTGGATGCGATGGTTTTCCTTAATAAGAATAAAGCAATGATGCATGAAATTCTACACCAAAAAATTAGTGAACACCAGTCTATAAAATTCAATTTGGAACTATTTGCGGAGTACTCAAAAATAAGTGGTGAGGAAATGGTAATAGAACTGAAATCAATGGCTGCGGAAATGAAAGCAGTTTTCCTGGAAGTAGAAATAAATCCCATTCTTGAGGATATGTTCAAGACTATCCTAACAAAAATGGATGAATTCCAAGAAAGGGATAGTGGATGGGCACTGATAGGAATAAAATCAGTGGAAATCAACATCAACAAATACCAGCCATTGAGTGGTTCAAGATATTTATCTTTACCAAAAAATATTGCGGCCAAGAAAGCCATTGTAAATGTACAGAACAATGATGATTGGTTTATTTAGATGTCAATAATTTATATGGATAAGCAATGTCTCAGAATCTTCCTTGTGGAGTTTTTGAAAGGCAGAATCCACAAGATTTTTCTCTGACACAAATAGAAAGTCTAAATGATATAAATGTTGGATATGTTTTAGAAGTTGATTTAGAATATCCCAACTTCTTCATGATATTCATAACGATTTGCCTTTTGCCCAGAAAATATAGCAACACCAGGCTCCAATCAATCTTAATATAAATCTTGCAAAAACATTTATTTTTTTTTTTTTGAATATTTTCATGTTCATTCAGGAAAATAAAATTAACTCACAACGAATGTTTTGAATGTTTTATTTGTTATTCATACGAATAATCATGTTAAGGAGGTGCATATACATAAATTTGTATTTACCATTAGTACGTGCGTGGTCCACGATCAGTTTTCTTTACCCATTAGACAATCGTGATAAGAAGTTTCCTTTCCTTACTGGTCTGAGTGGCTTCCAAATATCGAATTTTCAGTGTTGCTTTTTTTTCTTACCCTTGAAATGGCGTTGAAAATGTAAAAAAACATTGAAAATTGTTGATCCAATGAAGATCAAACCAAACGCACTGTATGAAACAGCAATAAAATTCAACTACAAATAATAAGAAAAAGAAAAAAGACAACATAATACATTAAAGCTCAAATAAATATACAAACTATAAAAACAACAACAACAATAGAAAAAGAAAAAGAAAGAAAACACTACATCACTAAAAAAACCAAAACTAGAAGAAAGTAACAACCAACTAGTTACAGCAACCACCACAACACTGGCATTAAAAGTATTCCACCCGATGGAGAAGCATCTCCAAAAAGCGTCGCAGGATATAAAAATATAATTTAAAAATAAGTTGAAATATTTAAAATTTAAATTAAAATAGAGAATAAAATAACTTGCATTTATTTTATTTATTTTTATTTTTTAAAGTTATTTTTTATAAAATTTTATTTATTTAATACAAGTGAAAAGTGTGGAGAAAAAAATATAAAAATAAAATAAAATAAAATATTATTTTCATACAAAAATGAATTCAAAAAATTGTTTGGAAGTTATTACTTTTTATTTTGTTTTATATACAGCTAAAAAAAATGTATACAAATTTATAATACAAAATCTTCACAATAAAATGAAGCATTTAAACTTGTCGTGATTTTGTCTTTTCTGTGGGAAGACGTTTGAATCTCAAACAGATCAAAAGTCTCTTTTAATTCAATGCGCAATGAATCAAAATGGACAGGACCATCCATTGAACCAACAACAACAACCACAACATCATTACCATTAACAACAACATCAACAGCAAATTCAACAACATCAGAAATTAATTGAAAAACTTCAATTGTTAATACGCGAACTTCAACAACAACATAAAGAACAGCAACATGAACGTCCATCAATTTCATCAACTTTTTGAGGAGTACGTAAAAATAAGTGGTGAGGAAATATTAATAAAACTAAAATCAAGAGCAGGGAAATGAAAACAGTTCTTCTGGAGGTGGAAAGGAATCCCATTCTTGAGGAAATGTTCAAGATTATCCTAATCAAAATGGATGAATTCCAAGAAAGAGATAGTGGATGGGCACTGATAAGAATAAAATCAGTGGAAATCAACATCAACAAATACCAGCCATTGAGTGGTTCAAGATATTTATCTTTACCAAAAAATATTGCGGGCAAAAAAATCACTGTAGGCAACAAAGATGAATATTCTTTTTAATGGGCAATTATATCTACTCTTCATCTAGAGCTTGAGTCCAATGTAGAGAGAAGATCTTCCTACTAACAAGTATCTGATATATACAGAGATATAATTGCCTTGGCCAATATCATTCTGGATTTCACAGGGCTCTTATTTTCCCTTGCATTACCGGAAATAAAAACGTTTGAATCGAAGAACAATATAAGCATCAACGTTTTTGGAATTTCGGAGGGAGAAAAACCACATATTGAGGACCCTAATTATATGACAATGGTAGAGAAACGAAATCATGTTAATCTCTTACTCCACATCAGCGGTGAAGTTACGCACTTTATGTGGATAAAGCATATCGTCGGTTGATCACAAGTTAAGTATTGGAAAGTTCAAGAAGAAGATTATTGTTCTGTAAAACTTGCTTGCAGCATTTTTACAATGATCGGCCATTTGATAAACATGAGTGCGAGTGTGCAAAAATTGTAACAAAAATCTCAGCAATTGATTGAAATGATGGCTCCATTTGTAACATAAGCTGATTTTGAAAGCATCTTGAAACCGACTGATACTTGTTTACCGGAGTCGTCAACATCGAACAGGCAAGAACACTTTCCCTGTTCATTTTCATGCTACATTAAATACCCCTTTGATGAAACCGAAGACATAATGCGGACTTTCATAGGTAATATTTAATAATAACTTTTTTTTCAACTAAATTCTCATATTTTTTTAATTCTTTTTTTTCTTTGTAGGAGAAAACTGTGCTAGTGAGTTTATTCACAGTTTAGTTCGAGGTAATATGGAGAAATATAATAACCATATCGAAAGCCTGACACCGATGAAACCTCTCTCAGCGGTGCAGGCATCTTGCTATGAGAAGGCAACGATATGCATAATATGCCGCAACAAAATCAACACACTACTAGTAGAAATTAAAGTAAGGGATCATTGTCACTTAACAGGTGAAAATAGGGGGGCAGCCCATAATCTTCGTAACATTAAGTATAAGATGCCAACATTTTTTCCGATTTTGTTTCAGAATTTATCTGGTTATGATGCACATTTGCTTTTATGATCGCTTCGAGAAATCGATGGTGAAATTAAAGTGATACCACTTAATAAAGAAAAATATATTTCTTTTTCTAAGAAAATTTCTATTGATGAAAAACATTCAATAGAACTTAGATTCTTAGACTCTTTTCGCTTCTTGGGTCATATCATAGATAGTTTAGCTAGGAACTTAGTTTCTTCAGACTTTATAATAACCCGAAAATGCTTTGAAACAGAGCAAGGTCTGGAATTAGTTAAGAGAAAAGTAGTATTTCCATATGATTTTATGGATTCTTGGCATAAAATGTGTGAACCATGTCTTCCTAAGAGTGTAGTTTGTCAACAAACTCACGAATGAGGAATGTTCAACTGAAGATTATTAGTTGGCCATAAGCATATGGATCATTTTAACTGCCATAATCTTGTTATATGGAAATCTACCTTAAAAGTGATGTTGTGTTGTTAGCTGACATTTTTGAAAATTTTAGAAAAGTTTGTAAACATAGATACTCTTTAGATTCTTGTCACTTTTATACAGCTCTTGGTTTATCTTGGGATGCTATATGTTATAAGTGACAAAAGTGGAACTGAAATTGTAACACGATCGGAAAATAAAAGAAAATCACTGAGTGCTAGAGTTTGGACTACGAGACCAAACTGCCATAGTTTTATGCAATTTACCCATGAAGATGTTCGAGTATCTAACCCATTGTTGGCTATACAAATGAGTAAATGTAATGTAACACTCAACAAACCGATTTATGTGGGTTTCATAGTACTTGAGCTTTCTAAAATTCTTTTGTATGAATTCCATTATAACTACATCAAACCTAAATATCATGAAAATGCTGCTCTTAATTATATGCTGAATGATGATATCTTTATTTATGGTATCAAATGTGAAGACTTTTATTCTGATATTTTGGATGATATATTATTAAGGTTTGATACATATGTCTTTGATATTAATAACCAAAATAATATTTCAGGGATGAATAACAAAGCTTTAGGTATGTTTAAATATCTGTGGGAAAAAAATGTTGGAATTTGTTGGTTTGAGAGCTAAAATGTACTCTTGCAAAATGCAAAATCTGTCCAGAAAGCGAAAGGAGTCAAAAGATCTGTCACCAAAGGATTACTTTAACTGCGTTTTTTAGACATGAGAATTTTACAGATACGATACAATGGTCTGATGTGTCTAGAGGCGGTAAGCACAGATTGTGTATTTATTAGGGTCAGAGGTAAGAAACAAGTCTAGGGTGTTTGCAGATTGACCTGCAACGTCAGGGATTCGAGTTGGCTCATCGACAAGCTGAGTTAATTGATTGAACTCAGCAAATATCTCAACATACCATCCTTACGGTGTTGATTGGCGAGAATAACGAAGACAAGAAGAATTGTGTACATTGAAATCGCCCGCAATGACGATTTCAGTGTGAGGATAATGAGCAACAATTCTTTGAATGGAGTCAGGCAGAGCATCAATTTCGTTAAAAGTTGAATTTCAGTCCAGATTTGGACTTCGATATAGAAAACATGCGTGGATGGTGTGCTTGTTTACCGTAAATTTTAAGCTCATGAAATTGAAGTTTGTGTTAGAGCACAAACCGTATTGCGGCTGAAGTTGGTATGCAACATCATTTCTTATATACACGGCTTATCCATGATGAGGAAAAAATAATGGCACTAAGCTATACCCATTTAGATTAAATTCCGAATGATCGGAATCTTCACCTATTTGAGTTACACTCAATGCCAAAACAGCTGGCCTGTTTGATACAGTATGGACAAATGTGGCATAGCAGTTCTTTCTCAATTCACGAATATTGCTAAAATCCACCCTGACTAGTAAGACACAAATTCGGACAATTACCTTATATATGTTCTATCTAGAATCCAATTTGAACTTTTTGATAACAAACTTCCACTAGAATTATGCCTCAGTGAAAATCTGCATACTGATCCACCCCTGGTTAACTTAGATATCACATACTAATCTATCCGAAAACACATAAGCTCAATCCAGGTATAGCAATAAAAAGAACCGTACGCAATGTCTACATCGATTCAGATAATATGACGGTGTGGGATGGAGGGAAGGGAGAGAAATTATTACCCATTACACTATGTTAACATTTCACTTTTGCCTTACAACACCGACGTCTAGGTCAAAACGTCCCCATCGACAGACGTAACTTTGAGGATGTCAAGAACTTGATCTACTAGGTTCAGAAAAGAACGCTAACACTGCGATCAAACGAAGAGTAACTCTTGCTACCGACTGTTTCTTTGGGCTAAGAAAGCAATTGTCGCTATTAAAGGCCCTCATCATCCCCGTTATGCTATACGGTGCAGAAGCCTGGACCATGACAAAAGCGGATGGATGCACCTACGATCTACGATCCCATATATGCATATTAGGGGATTGGAGGAGAAGATGGAACGACAAGCTAACGGGCTGTACAGCGACGACGACGTAGACTTAGCCGGAAGGGTAAAAGTCAAACGACTAAGATGGCTGGGTCACGTAGAGCGCATGGAAACCAATGTTCCGGCCCGGATTTTTTTTTTTTTTTTTTTTTAATAATTAGCAAACACTAAAAGGGTTTTTTTATACCTTTAATATGCCAAAGACACAGTGTGAGCATTAGGAAAAGAGGGAAGGATTGGATAGGAGGTGTCGGTGTACATTGGTTTGAAATTTCTGAACATTGCAATGACAGGGAAAGATAGAGCATGGCAAGGCGTTCCACATTCGCGTAGTACGGCTAAAAAAAGAATCTCTGTACTTCATAGTACGTCCGAAGTTGGGCTCAAGGGTAAACTGATGGGCATTCCTAGAAGCGTGGGTATTACGGTTAAATTGTTTAAGGGGAGGAATGCAACTGGCTATTTCACTAGAGCATAGTCCGTTAAAATAACGGTAAAAAAGGGTGAGGCAAGAAACCTTGCGTCGATGTTCGAGTGATGTAAACGAGTTGATGATGTTAATGTCACCAATCATTTTAAAAGCTCTTTTTTGAATACTGTCCAAGAGGCTTAAATAAGTTACTGGAGCACCAGCCCAGAGATGAGAGTTATATTCAAGTTTCGGACGTATATAGGTTTTGTAGATTGTAGCCAGATCAGACGGGGAAAAAAATTTCTTGCAACGTCTCAAAAAACCTAGACATCTTGCGGAATTTTTGGCAACATCGCGTATGTGATCGCTCCACAATAGGTGGTTGCTGATGCACATTCCGAGGATGTCAAGATTTTCTGTTTCGTTGATGCAAGTGCCACTCATAGATAGTGGCAAAGACGGTTTATCTCGCTTTAACGATGCAAGACAGCATTGCGTTTTCGAAGCATTAAATTCCACACGATTTTTTATTCCCCATTGTACAATGCTGTGTAAGTCGGAATTTAATGAGCTAATCATATTTTGCCGTTGCAGTTCCACATCCGAAGAGGAGGGTTGTGAGTCTGGAAACGAATATGAAAAGCTAAGAGTGCTATCGTCAGCGAAACAATGTATTGGATTAGAAATAGCAGACAGGAGATCATTTATAAAAATGAGGAAGAGGGTCGGAGACAAAACGGAGCCCTGGGGCACACCAGCGTTTATTTTATGAGTTTCAGACTTGAATCCGTCCAAAACAACTTGTATTGAACGGTTCGAAAGAAAATTTCTAATCCAACGAAGAAGAGATTCGTCGATACCGAAAGCACGCATTTTCGATAAGAGAGCAAGATGTCAAACTTTATCAAATGCCTTTGAAATATCAAGTGCAATAATCTTACTTTCTCCAAAACGATGTAAAGATCTGTTCCACTGTTCGGTGAGATGAACCATGAGATCACCAATGGACCTATTGCTACGAAAGCCGTATTGCCGGTCATTAAGAAGCTTCCGTTCCTCAAGATATTTCTTAAGCTGATAATTAATCAGCGTTTCCATGACCTTAGAAAGAAGGGACGTTAGTGCTATCGGTCGGTAATTTGTGGGAGAAGAAGATTCGCCTTTTTTTGGAATTGGCTGAACAAATGCAGTTTTCCAACTACTCGGAACGAGCCCAGAAGAATAGGATAGATGGAAAAGCTTACGCAGTGGTTTTGCTAGCGTGGAAGAACACCTCTTCAGAATAATAGCGGGGATACCATCTGGGCCAGCGGATTTATAAATGTTGAGATCTTTAAGAACCCTCGCCACAGTTCGAGTACGAAAAAAGATTGGTTCCATAGAATCATTTACGCGTTCAAGAACTGGGGGAGTCATGACCAGGGATGAGAATGCTAAGCAAGAAAAGTGAAACATTTTGCCCAAAAAAACGAAGTAGATTTGTAAAATATGTAGCAGATAATGAAAAAGCAGAAAATACACCACCTTGTCTTACTTAAACGTAAAATTGTATGTATTTGAAGGTTAAATGCTTCTTGAAATTCACAAAATTCAGTTTGTCGTTTAGAACTGTGAGAAAAATAAAAATGAACATCTTGTAAGTACGTCTCAATTTGAAATTCAATTTTCTTTTTTGCCGCTGATGCACATAAATGCAGCGAATGACAGGCACAATGAATCAATTCAACACATCTTAAATGAAATTTTGTGCGTTAGACAAAATTTTAAAACGAAGCAGAAATAAGTTGCTACGTAGCAGATACATACAAATAAATTAATGAAGTAGATCTGCTACATATGAAGTAAATACTCATCTCTGGTCATGACACTATCTGGTAAGGTGGAATTTTCGGGGAACTGCCTTGGAAATAAGTTGGCTTTATCAATAGAGCTAACTAAAGGAGTGTCATTGACAATAAGCGTAGGAACCGAGGAAGAGGAAGAATTCCTCATGTTTTTTACAAATGACCAAAAATTCTTACTGCCTTTGGGACATTGCAGTATTTTTCGCCGTAATTTTTGGTCATGTAAAAATTTGGTCCTTCGAATATAGGCGTTGCAGGCCTTCCTGGCTTGCTTAAACTTTTTCCGGTTTTCCTCAGTTGTGTTGCCTTTAAAACACCGGAAGCTCACCTCTTTCTCCTTGATAACCTCTTTGCAGCTCGAATCGAACCATGATTTAACCTTGGGTTTAATACTTTTAACCCTATTCGGGATAAACGTTTCCATTCCCAAATGAATCATACTAGAAATCATATCTGCACTGGAGTCTACGTCGCTACCGAGGAAGCATAGCGACCAGTTAAAGATCCTGAAAAAATTATTGAGACCGTCCCAGCTGGCTTTCTCGTACTGCCAAACGGTTCTCTTTGGAGCTCTTTCGGCGAACTGGATTTGTTTGACACGAGAAATTAGCAGATATAACACTATGGTCCGATGTGTCTAGAGGCGTCAATACACTGATTGTGTACTTATCAGGATCAGAAGTGAGAAACAAGTCAAGGGTATTTTCTGCTCGGCCGTTAACGTCTGATATTCGAGTAGGCTCCTTGACAAGCTGAGTAAGATGGTTAAACTGAGCAAAAATCTCAGCACACATTCCTTCGGGCGTTGTCTGGCCCGAATGGCGAAGCCACGAAGAATTGTGAACATTTAAATCGCCCGTAATAACGATTTCAGTGTGAGGATACAGGGAGACAATTCTTTGTATGGAGTCAGACAGATCATCAAATTCCTGAGAAGTTGAAACTCTGTCCAGGTTTGGGCTCCGATAAAGAAAACAATAGTGAATGATGTGCTTATTCACGGAAAGTTTTAACCACATGAAATTAAAAAGGGAGTTGGTACAATGACCGTATTGTGGTAAAATTTGATATGCAACATCATTCCTAATATATATGGCGAGACCATGGTGTGAGAAGAATAATGGCACTAAGCAATACCTATGAATAAAAAATTCAGCAGGATCGGAATCTTCACCTACTTGGGTTTCACTCAATGCCAAAACAGCTGGTCTGTTAGAATTAATGTGGATGTATACAGACAGAAAATTCGATCTTAGCCCACGAACATTACTATAGTCTACTCTAAAATAACCAGTCATTGCAATATAAAAAAATCTCAAAATCAAAACAAACGAACTTCTAAGTATATTACTGTATAAGATTATTTAAAGATCTTTACAATACAACCTCACTACTAGTGTTATGCCTTTAGTAGTGACGTTGAATTGGTCCGGACCCTGACAATCAAAACAGTAATCTACAATCCATTTGTTATTGAATGAACCAACACATACACATCATTGAGCGAGCTTTCAAAAAGCTTAGCCCAATGCATGCACCTGCTGAGCCACTCAACTGTAGAGAAAAATGAAAGAAAGAGTGAAGGGAATGCACTTACTGTGTTCTGGTAGGTTTTTTTTTTATTATTTATTTCTTTTTCCCTTTGTGTTACTTTTTTTTTTTAATATGAATGCTGTTGTTTTTCACTGTTTTTTTTTTTGTATCATTATTATTTTCTGTTGTTTTAGTTTAATTTATTATATTCTTTTTATCACTATTTTTTTTATTTTTTTGTTTTGGTATTTGGTTCTATTTCAGTTTTTTTTTTGTTTCGTATTTTTTTTAAATAAATTAACATAACGAGACTGCAACGAAGACGGGGACGGGGACGGGAGACAAGACAACAAATAATCGAAAAAAAATGCAGAACACGACGAGGACATGAACCTCCCCACTCGAGCTTTCACTGACAACTGATAGTCTTCGAATCCTCACCCACAGTACAGCGCCGTAGAGGAAGATCGCGGATCAGGTGTCACGTACAAGTTAGAAGTAACCTCATCCAACTTGGAGCGCCAAACTAGAGACATCTACCTAGGGACCGAGCTAGATGGAGAAGTTTGTTGGGTGAGGCCCTAGTTGACACAGGACTGTAGCGCCACCTTAAGTATAAGTAAAGAAGGTTGCCGGCTCTCGTAGCCACTGTTAGAACATCATAAGGGATTCAGCTTCTATTTTGCAAGTCTTTAAGTTTTGCAAAATTGCCTGGAATTTTAAAGTAGGGCATTCAAAAAGGATGAGATACATTTTTTTTCAAATTTAATTATAATTTATTTTCGAAGAAGACTTGCCAATATCCCGGCATTTATGTGCAGGTTACTGCGAAATCGACATTGGGTCTTGTTACCTTATCTGCGTCGTCTGTATAAACCTCGGCGGCAGCTGCTTCAGCCAACTAAGTGTTCATGTGGTAGACCTTTAGTGGCAGCGTGACATTTGGCTGGCGCTACCAGCCTGCATTAAGATGTAAGACCAAGAAGAAGATGATGATATAAATGTTTCAATTATTTTCTTTTACTTCCACAAATTACCTCCTTCGCGCGGTGTTGCACAATGTGGAACCAGAAGATGTTGCTTTTGTTGCTGCTGCAATAGTTGTTTCTTTTTAGCGGCTTGTATTTTATTTCTTGGTGGATGATGAATTGATCGGGGATGTTGGAAATCCTAAAGAATTATATACTTTGAAATATTTGGATCACTCAAAACTTAATCAATTAACAAACCTGAATTGAATGCATAATCTGCAGTTGCTGTTACTGTTACTGTTGTTGACTCGTTCCAGCACTAATACTCAGCTGCTGGCAGAAGGGCGTTAGCGGTCGACTACTTAATGTCGAAGCTTCTACTTTCACCATTGACTTGGTGGTGTTGTTGCTCCTTTTTTTTGTGAGACCTCCATCGTCAGATGTCGCCGATTATGGTACAGCAGCAATTGAGGACAGAAAGATGCACGTTTTAGTTCACAATCCACACAAATTGTTTAGAACTGTATTCCTATTCTTCTATACAAAGATGAAACATTAGTTTAAAATAATCATTTAAAATTTAAACGAGCTTTCGAGCAGTTGGAACCTTTTGTCAATGCTAGAACTTGCAATGAGTTTAATATCTTCCGTAGAAAGTGAATAGCAACTACCAGATGCAAAATGTCTTGGCAATTAGATATTAAGACAATTTTACTACAACCTAAATATAAAATGGAAAGCAGCCAAAAGATCGAGAAATAACTTCAAAAAGAATAAGGAATGGCTTTCCTCATCTCTGCATATCAATACCGGACAAACCAGAATAAGCGGGTGATCAACCAACTACGAGTACATCAAGATGAAGACCAAGGAAGCCAGTCAATGAATGCGCAACATTTAAAAAAAATCAAAAACTGTTCAAAGCTATAAATGAGATATGTACAGAACATCGCTCTGAAGCTTTGATCATAAGATACAATAAGGACCATGAAAAGGTGAAGAATGATATAATTCAGGCAATATCTTCTGTAAGTCCACTTGGTGTCAAAAGAGTCATGGAAAGCATTTAAACTCCCGAACACAATTAAATTAAATACACCAATGAGAACGCATAAGCTTTGTTTGTTTTGTTCTCTCAAAAGAGAACTTCGTTAAGACATCACAACATACATGTCTTTCCATCCTACAATATGATAAAAAAAAAAAAAATGGGTGGCGCAACAGTCCGTTGAGAACTAGGGCCTAGGAACTTATAACTCTTAACCATTCCTGAGTGCGAGTAATGTTGTCAGGAATGGAGGGGACCTACAGTTTATTTGCCGAATCCGAACGGCTTATCAAATAAGCACTTTTCATGACAAGAGTTACTCTTGGAGAATTTGTCAATTCCTCGCAAGAGGCAGTACCCGTGAAAAGACTTTAGATGGCAGGGATTGAACCCAAGGTCTCTGGCATGACAGTCCAACGCACTAACCATCATGTCACGGGTACTACAATATGATAACAGTTGGAAAAAGTTCCCATAAAGTGTGAAGTCACGAAAATATTAGCTATAGAGTGAAACTTCAAAACCTGATGGATCATATAGCAAGGCGGCTAATAGAAAGCAAAACGAGGGGTCAAATAATTGCACTTCCAAGAAGTCTAACGTTACAGAGGGGCTGCGATGGATCATCTGGACAAAGTACTTTGAAGAAATATTTCAAAATTTCCCTATTGAAACAATCCCTGATTTGGACGATGTTGAAAAACGAGCAGAAGAGGATCCGCAAAAATACGTAACTATGCATTTCTCACAAGAAATATAAATACATAATATCTACTTTTAATCCTACTTGGAAAGATAAGATTTTCTAAGACTAATACATATTTCTATTTATTTTCTTAGACCAATATTTTCAAGAAAATTATCGAATATTGAGGGGTATAAAAGAAAGGCTATGAAGAATATTATTTCGTCAGAGAATGCCATGGAACTCAACTATGAGGAAACGAATGGAAAACATCCATTTAAAACGCTGACAAACATTAATTCATGTTTATATAGTAAATTTAAATTAGCATTTATTGTTATTAATATTATCCACTTGTCTTTATCGAATTATTCTTTTTTAAACTCTATTAATATTATCCACTTGTTTTTTTTTTCAGATGCGGCAAAAAAAGATGGGCCTTCTGCAAAACTTATCTATAGAAAAGCTTTCCAACAAGCGTTCAAGAGAATGAAAAAGCTGCTGTCGAGAAGAAAAAAAAGATGTATTAAAAATGGATACTTCTCACAATAAATTTTTATTTTGTTTGTGTTGCATGTAATTTGATATGTCGCTTTTTTCACAATAATATTCATTTTCATCTATGATTTTTCAATAAAATCATAAAAATTTACATGATTGTTTTATTTTTAATATTTATATCCAAAGATTTAGCCATGAGTAAAAAATAATTAGATAATAAAAACATGAATGAGTGATGAATGAGTCTTGTGGCTAATCGTGATATTTGTCTAATTGTTTCCCATATATTTTAAATGTTAAAAAAAAACAAATGATTAATAACAAAACGAAACAAAAAAATAGCAAACAAAATATTAACAGTGATGAAAAAAAAAACAATAAAAATAAAAAAAAACAATAAACCACGCCACATCAAATCAACTACAATAAAACAAAAACAACCAACAAAAAAATAATACATATCATGATAGGCCACCTCAACATAGCACAGTGAGTACCGTCCTTCACTTTCCCCTTCTCTCGTACAGTCGCATGGCTTAGCTTGTGTATCAAATTGCATTGTGTTTTAATGCAATTGATACACAGACTACGTCATCGTAGATAGCAGATTGTTCAAACAAAAATTTTACTGTTTTGCATTAACAGGGCCGGATTCGATTCTTGTCACTACTAAGGCATAACACTAATAGTGGTGTGTATCGAATAGAATTCTGTGGTTCAACTCAGTAATATTTTTCTTATAGTCTTTGTCTGTTTTGGTTTTTTGTTATTCTTTTATTTGCAATGGCTGGAAATTTTAGGGTAGATTATTGTAATATTCGTGGGCTTAGAGCGAATTTTCCCTCTGTGTACTCCCATATTGCTTTCTGCCCCAATTCTTTTTTCAATTTTATGTGGTTTAAATTATCCGTGAACAAGCAAATCATTCACTATTGCTTCCTTTATCGAAGCCCCAATCTAGATAGAGTGTCAACTTCTCGTGAATTTGATGCTTTGTCTGATTCCATCCAAGGAATTGTTTCACCCTACCCTCGCACTGAAATCGTTGTTACGGACGATTTCAATGTACACAATTCTTCATGGCTTCAACATTGGGTCCAGTTAACACTAGAAGAAGTGTGTGCTGAGATTTTCGCTGAGTTAAACCACCTAACTCAGCTGGTCAACGAGCCCACTCGAATATCGGATGTGGTAGGTCGAGCAGAAAACACTCTTGACTTGTTTCTTACCTCTGACCCTGGTAAGTACACTATTAGTGTCCTATCTCCTCTAGGTACATCTGACCATTGTGTCATATCAGCAAATTTCTAGAGTAAAAACTCTCCAGTTAAAGAAAGAGCTCCTAAGAGAAAAGTTTGGCAATACGAGAAAGCCATCTGGGACGGTCTCAATAATTACTTAAGGATCTTTAACTGGTCACTATGCTTCCTCGATAGTGACGTTGACGCCAGCGCTGATATGATCAAAAGTTTGATTCTCCTAAGGAAAACGCATGGTTCGATGCGAGCTGTAAAGATGTTATTAGGGTCAAGAAGGTAAGTTTCCGTTGTTTTAAAGCCAATCCAACTGAGGAAAACCGGAATAAATTCAAGCAAGCCAGGAAGGCCTGCAAAGCCCATATCCGACGGACCAAATTTTTACATGACCAAAAATAACGGCAACAAATACTGCAATGTCCCAAAGGCAAAGGTAAAATTTTTTGGTAATATGTAAAAAAAATGAGGAATTCTTCCTCTTCCTCGGTTCCTACGCTCGTTGTGAATGATACTCCATTTGTTAGGTTTTTAGAGAAAGCAAATCTCTTTGTTAGGCAGTTCGCCGCCAATTCAACGCTGTCAGAGAGAATTACGACTCCGCCTGTACTTGATCGAGTTAATGATTGTATGGGGCAAATCTTTTTTCGCACTCGTACTGTAGCAAGAGTCCTAAAAGATCTTAACATACATAAATCTGCTGGTCCGGATGGTATCCCCGCTGTTTTGCTGAAGAGGTGTTCTTCATCGTTGGCAAAACCACTGCGTAAGCTTTTTCATCTCTCCTACTCCTCAGGTCTCGTTCCGAGCGGATGGAAAACTGCATTTGTCCAGCCTATTTCCAAGAAAGGCGAATCTTTCTCACCGTCTAATTACCGACCGATTGCACTTACGTCCCTTCTTTCCAAGGTCATGGAAAAGCTAATTAATTATCAGCTCAAGAAATATCTTGAAGAACGGAAGCTTCTTAAAGACCGACAGTACGTCTTTCGAAGCAATAGGTCCACTGGTGATCTCATGGTTCATCTCACCGAACAGTGGAACAAATCTTAACATAGATTTGGAGAAAGTAAGAGTATTGCACTTGATATTTCAAAAGCATTTGATAGGGTTTGGCATCAGGCTCCCTTATCGAAAATGCGTGCTTTAGGTTTTCATGAATCTCTGCTTCATTGGATAAGTAATTACCTTTCGGGTCGTTCAATACAAGTAGTATTAGATGATTTCAAGTTTGACAACCATTAAATAAATAATGGTGTGCCCCAGGGCTCTGTTCTATCTCCAACACTCTTTCTCATTTTTATTAATGATCTCCTGTCTGCAACATCTAATCCTATACATTGTTTCGCTGACGATAGTACTCTAAGCTTTTCATATTCGTTTTCAGACTCACATCCCTCTAGTTCGGATGTGGAACTGCAAGCTCATTAAATTCTGAGACTAAAAGCATTGTTTAATGGGGATTAAAAAACCGCGTGAAATTTAATGCTTCGAAAACCCAATGCTGTCTTGTATCGTTAAAGCGAGATATACCCCCATTGCCATTATCCATGGATAGCACTTGCATCAATGAGACTGAATTCTCGGTATGTGTGTCACCAACCACCTCTTGTGGAATAATCACATCGCGTATGTGTCGCCAAAAATACCGCAAGGTGTTTGGGTTTCCTAAGGTGATACTGGAAATATTTCACCCCTTTTGATCTGGCTATTGTCTACAAGACCTACATACGTCCAAAGCTTGAGTATAACTCCCATCTCTGGGCTGGTGCTCCTGCAACTTACTTAACCCTCTTGGATAGTATTGAACGTAGAGCATTTAAATTGATAGATGATAATATCATCATAAGTTCATTTACTTCGCTTGAACATAGTCGTAAGGTCTCTTGTCTGACCCTTTTTTTACCGCTATTTTAACGGCCTATGTTCTAGTGAAATAGCCACTTGCATTCCTCCCCTTAAACAGTTCAACCGTAATACTCGCGCTTCTAGGAATGCTCATCAGTATACACTCGAGCCCAATTTCGGCCGTACTGTCAAATACAGAGATTCGTTCCTTAGCCGTACTACGCGAATGTGGAATGTCTTACCACACTGTCTTTCTTAGTCATTGCAATATACAGGAATTCAAATCCAATGTGCAACGAAATATCCTTTTAAACCCCCTCTACTCTTCCTAGTTCTTACACTGTGCCTCTGCATAATAAGGATAGTAATATCCGCTTGAGTGTGTGTTTATTATTAAAAAAAACAAGGACAGTAATAAAAGGCAAACATATTCATACTGGACTATCTTCCTCCTTCAAAAAAAACATCATAATACTTTCCACATGGCATATTTCCCAAATATTTGTTCAAAAAGTCTTTTACGTCCTCGGAAAGAACAGCACAATTTTGCCCTCAGGCAGACGGAGAAGATGGAAAACGAAATTGTTTTTATTTATACTTTAAGTAAATATTCACGAAATATTCTAGATCAATATGTTTTCATATTCTGTTGATAGTTCATATTTTGTAGTTATGAGGAAAGGCTATGTTTTCTTTTTATTTTCACCCTGTGTTCAACTCATGTTAAGCGGTCAAAAGTGAAACGGCTAAATCAGATTTCCAAAAGAAGAATTTATTTTAGGAGAGCTATATTTTGCCCTCAGGAAATAATAAGAAAAGACAACAATTTTCTCAGATGAAATTACTTAACATATATATCAAAATATTTTCCTTGATTTAAAGTCTATAAGGGTTTACAGGACAAACATGAAACAAATAAAATTTCTCCTCAAGTTGTGTGTTTTTCTATAATGACTCTCAAAATTGTTATTTCTTCAATTTTCAGCCTGGGGCCCAATGTTCATTTGATTTGTTTTGTTTTTTTCAATATTTAAATTCTCGTTGCAATACATATTGAATATTAAATTGTTTTTAGGAAATATTGAGTTCAGAGATAAGAACAAACTTTACTTCAGCAATATAAAGTTAAAAAAAATAAAGGAGAAGAGCGAGTGCTTCTCATCTACCTATCTACCAACTACTATTTTTATATAATTTATTTAATTTTATTTTATTTCATTTCATTATAAATTATCCTATTTATTTTATTTCTATTTAATTTAATTTAATTTAATTTATTTTATTTTATTTGATTTCATTTTATTTTATTTTATTTTATTTTATTTTATTATTTTTATTTTAATATATTTTTATTTTATTTTATTTTTATTATTTTATTTTTATTTATTGGCCGATGAATAGAGACGTGTCTTTTAAACAACGTCATTTCGTTTAAAATTTATTTAGCAGAGTTACAAGGTCTCTTATAGTTCTCGATGAAAAACAATTATTTTAAGCAATTTTTAAAAAGAATCTTACGGTGAATAGTATCGTTGACAAGAGTTAGGTCTAGGACTTCAGTGATGATTCTAACCAGGTAGAGGGCCAAGGTGGCCGACACTAGCCAGTATTTCCAGACAGATCAACCTCCACCACGTTCTTGTTTTGATCTTCTGAGTCTGTGGATGAACCCAAAAGTTCGTCCACACTCAGAAGAACCATAATGAGATAGTCCCAAGTCTCCATGGAGGTACGACTGTTGTCGACATAAGTAGAAGTTCGAGTCGAAGGGGCATGGGTACATCGACAACCTCTGGTTCGAGAGGAGACGACCGACGTGCCAAGCCTTCCAACCGCGAGTTCGCCTTCGAGTGTTACTGGAGGCCCGCTATCTGCGATAGCTTTATCTTTTTTGTTGATTCGAATCTTAATCGTTTCAAATCCATAGTTTGTCGAACCATTGGGTCAGAGCTTGCGGAGCAAGGGATTTTTTATTGAGTACCACAAATGCACTCTTATAAAGACTATTCTTCACCTCATCGAGCTTGCCAATCTTCCAATTAAAAGTCGACAGGGTTGGATTGCACACCTTGATCATTTCGAGAATGTCCTCCTCGTACTTCCAACAACAAAAGAGGATCCATTAATAACCACTGCTTCCTTCTCTTCGTTGGCCGCAGGAGATACGGTAACAGGTTTCAGCGCCAAACTGCCGCCCGGTCTTGAAAAGATAAAGGTCTCATCATATTGTTCTTCTTGTTTTCATTCATACTTGGTCCCTCGAGTTGCGAAGTAAAAAAGGTCCGTCTGTAAAGAGATTCCCAAATAATAAAAAAAAGAGTTGAAATTTTCTTCCCAATTAAAATAAAATTAAATAATAACTTTTTCCCTAAAAAGATTTAGGTATCTTATTTTATATCTGGGAAACCGTTATAAATATAGGGAGAAAACCCAGAATTTTTTCCAAAAAATATTTGTACAAATTAAATTATCACAAAGAAAAAAGAAAACAATTCGCAATCTCGGGAGACAAGAGAATATACCGAAAGTCTATGGGTTAAATTTTGGCTCTTTACAGCCAACCACAAATTGCAAGAAATTACGAACGCACAAAACTCACTCAAAATAATAAAAAAATACTGGGCTTCTTTTGATTACAAAGTTGATCCTGCCTCTTCGTTATTGTTGAAGCAGAAAATAGCATTACTGATCATCATAAACTTTTATTTTTAATACTTGTAAATAATTCTTAAATATTGGATTTAAATTCCAATTCTGTAACTGACAAAATTTAATTTTTGAATTTAAATCTGTAACTTATATTATACCAATCGCCATTTTTTTGATATTTATAAATTCGCCTTAAAAGTTTAACTGAAAATGTAACGTAATCTCTCTTTCGAAATTACATAAATTTTTGTATAAATACTTTCTAACGAAATAAAATCTTTTGGACTTTTGTACAACCCTTAGGGGAAATCGCTGGTTTTCGCTCGCTTTGATGGTCTTTGTTCGAAAGCCATTCAAAGTCCTCGTTGTTTTTTAGCTACCGTTGATAATTCGATCAACGCATCAACCAGGATCTACCTATCCTTTTCATAAAGGGTATAATAGAGATCTCCGGGTTGACGGTCAAGTCTTTTGATCGTTCAGTTATCATCTCTTTTAAACAACGCCTTCCTCACAAATTTTGTTTGGTTTTTTTTTTCCAATTTCAATTCAATTATCACTCAACAAAAACTAACACGATTTTTCTTCTTTTTTTATTTTTTCAAAAATTGTTCACTACTTTTTTTCGATCTCCCTCTCCATAGCTTCTCTAATAAGATCTATATTCATGGCAAACTTCCCTCATCCAAGAGGCCACGATAAGTATGCCATCCTACTCCGACCCTTTGTTTGGATCTGGTTTTCTCTTTCGGTCTAACTGCGACACCCGGATTGTTCGGTGGGGTGCATGCCGATTTCAAAAACCAGCGAAACCTTTGTGGTTTCTTTCACCGTAATGATTTGCACACCAACCTTGGCTTAATGGAAAGTCCGCGAATAAAATGCCCCAGCCCAAACCGACTCAGTTTAATAACTTAAGGAAAGCGTTTTTGTAATTTGAAACTTTGGCATTTCTTAACCAAGATTGAGAGGCAGGATCCGATAGTTCGTAATTTAGACTCTAAGTCCTTAGACTTCAGTGCAGATCATTTTGAGGAAAGCACATCGCAAGGTGACTTTCCTCAGTATTCCAACACTGTAGGGTGGGCATTAAGCCATACTAATTTTAGGGTGGTGTGCAAATTAGAGAAAGGATGCACACTAATCGTTGAACATGGTTAAACTTTTCATATTTTTCTCTGTGTGTGGGCCACCTGTCGCAAACTCAATAATGCCGTCTTCGTGACTCAACCGTCACACAATTGTGCATTTTGTGACCATCAGTCATAAATTTCAAAAGTACATGCAAATTTTGACCTTCTGTCACACAACTCCGCATTACCACTAAAACCTATTTTGTTTGCTTTTCAAAAATACAATAAGCGAAGGACACTGACTGATGGAAAACAGGATTCTACTGAACTCTTAAAAGATTTTGGAGCCGCAACGACAACAGGAAGGTTAAAAAAGGAAAAAGGATATGAGATAGGCTTGTGAAACTTTTTGTGATAAATTTTACCACAACAAGGTGAAGAATTGTTTCCTCCTATTCTTCATCCAATCAGCTCCTGCAACAGTCTGTTGTGCTATTAGAGATTTTGGGCCGGAATAAGACTTCGCCAAAAGTTCCACCTCGACACGCTATAATGATATTATGTATGATATGTGTAAAACTGGACTGAAATACCATATCCTCACAGAAAGATCTGGAAGGTATAGAAATCTGTAAGTTTCCGACGAATTGCAGTTAGGGGATGGTGTAGTGTGATTGCTTTGGAATTAGTTATAAATACTTAAAAATTACGGAGCGGCCAATGATGTTACACTCAGATGAAGCTTTAAGGCGAATAGCAGAGCTTGCAGCTATTTGATTACTAAGTATATCAAGAGATGTTACGTTGAGTGCCGTAGATACAGTGTCGTGCGAAGATGTAATAAAGCAGAAAAATGTAGAAAGGACTCTCAAAAATTGAGCGGGTAACCACCATAGCAATTTAAAAAAAGGTGGACATTTTGGGTAACCCAAAATATCTCACGAACCAATAGCGCTAGCGACTTGAATTAAATTTTATATTGTAACGTGATACCAAACAATTATATTTTTGGAAAAAAATAAAACGGTTTTTTCTCATATATTTTATGAAAAAAAAAAATGATTCTATCTCCAAATTTTGACATCTGGTAAAATTTTGAGAAAAATCAAACAATCAGTTTTTTTTATAAAAATAAAAACCCTTAAGAAAATTACTAAAAGTTGTTAAAGATTGATTTCTTATTCAAATATTTTTTCAAAAGTTAAAAATATTGGCTTCAAACTAATTTTATTTTACAGAAAATATTGTTTTCGATATTCAGTAATTTTTTTTATAAAAATCCAGCAATAAGTTTTTTCTTAAAAATCTCCAAAATATAGTGCACAATTGCTATTAAAATTTCTTTTAGCTTTTTAACAGAACATGCAAATCTATAAACCTTTAAGCAAGAAAAATCGCCAGACGGGATGGGAAGTTATCAGTGTAAGTAGCATCCCAGTCTCTATTTTTATTTGTATCTATTGATATTTCCAAGTTGCTATTTGGAAACTTTAAAAGGTTGAGTAAATCCTACTGATAACTTTTAATAGGTGCCTGGTAAAAATTTTCAAATGATATTTTTTAAGCAAGCTAATTCTATTCTTTAGAGAACTTTAAAGAATTTGCAATGGAAACAAAATGTAAGTATATTCTATTGAGGTACATTGGAGACGTTAAATTAATATATTTCGGACTGTAAACAACAATATCTTTAAATGTTAGCGACCAATAAAAACAAGAGATCAATTTTATTACTTAGAAAAATAGCATGTAAAAGAACATGTTTCACTTAACGTATTTCATTGATAAACTAACAATTTTTTTGTCATTTGTCATCACAAATACTAAAGGGTGATTTTTTTGAGGTTATGATTTTCATGCATTAGTATTTGACAGATCACGCGGGATTTCAGACATGGTGTCAAAGAGAAAGATGCTCAGTATGCTTTCACATTTCATCATGAATAGACTTACTAACGAGCAACGCTTGCAAATCATTGAATTTTATTACCAAAATCAGTGTTCGGTTCGAAATGTGTTTCGCGCTTTACGTCCGATTTATGGTCTACATAATCGACCAAGTGAGCAAACAATTAATGCGATTGTGACCAAGTTTCGCACTAAGTTTACTTTATTGGACATTAAACAAACCACACGAATGCGTACAGTGCGTACAGAAGAGAATATTGGGTCTGTTTCTGAGAGTGTTGCTGAAGACCGTGAAATGTCGATTCGTCGCCGTTCGCAGCAATAGGGTTTGTGTTATTCGACCACATGGAAGATTTTACGCAAAGATCTTGGTGTAAAACCGTATAAAATACAGCTCGTGCAAGAACTGAAGCCGAACGATCTGCCACAACGTCGAATTTTCAGTGAATGGGCCCTAGAAAAGTTGGCAGAAAATCCGCTTTTTTATCGACAAATTTTGTTCAGCGATGAGGCTGATTTCTGGTTGAATGGCTACGTAAATAAGCAAAATTGCCGCATTTGGAGTGAAGAGCAACGTTCAAGAACTGCCCATGCATCCCGAAAAATGCACTGTTTGGTGTGGTTTGTACGCTGGTGGAATCATTGGACCGTATTTTTTCAAAGATGCTGTTGGACGCAACGTTACGGTGAATGGCGATCGCTATCGTTCAATGCTAACAAACTTTTTGTTGCCAAAAATGGAAGAACTGAACTTGGTTGACATGTGGTTTCAACAAGATGGCGCTACATGCCACACAGCTCGCGATTCTATGGCCATTTTGAGGGAAAACTTTGGAGAACAATTCATTTCAAGGAATGGACCGACCGGTAAGTTGGCCACCAAGATCATGCGATTTGACGCCTTTAGACTATTTTTTGTGGGGCTACGTCAAATCTAAAGTCTACACAAATAAGCCAGCAACTATTCCAGCTTTGGAAGACAACATTTCCGAAGAAATTCGGGCTATTCCGGCTGAAATGCTCGAAAAAGTTACCCATTGGACTTTCCGAATGGACCATCTAAGACGCAGCCGCGGTCAACATTTAAATAAAATTATCTTCAAAAAGTAAATGTCATGGACCAATCTAACGTTTCAAATAAAGAATCGATGAGATTTTGCAAATTTTTTTTTTTTTTAAGTTCTCAAGCTCTTAAAAAATCACCGTTTATTTGTTAATTGACAAAAAGCTTATTTATGAAATACCCCATTTTGTTCACTTTTCTTTTTTTATATTCTTAGGAAAATACAAAACAAAATCCCACTGTTTCAAAACGATCAAACTCATAATCGTCAAGAAAAATAGACTCGTTCATTTAAAAAAAACCACGGCCTGAAGTTGAAAAATGTCTTGCGGAAAACATTATTGCTCAAAACAGAAATGATATTTGCTTTGCTGATATTGAATTGCCAAGGAGCGATTCGTCTGTTCAAGACAATCAATGTGTTTCTTCATCTTCGAAAACCTCTAAATCTGCAGATATTGGAAATTATGTTGGAAAAACAGTTATTGGTGATTTTACCAAAGCTTTACTTATTGAACGGTATTGAGTGCCACCCAATAATTATACATTCCCTCACTGTATATAGCCCGGGAGCCAGCGTCATTATTCAATGTTAATGATGATAACGCTTAAATTATTTTTTTATCTGTAGTTTAGGCAAATGTAATCAACAAAATCGATGCCTGCCACCTCAACAGTGGGGCAACAAGTGGCAAAAAATTTTCAAAGTTGTAAAAAAACCGAGGTCACATGTCTAACATGATAAGACTTGAAACCGGTCTAGAACGTTAGTTGGCACTGCCTTGAGAAAGAAAAACCATGCCTGCCACCTGGACAGTGGGGCGAAGTTATCCTGCCGCTGACCTAAAGTTGTAAAAAAAACCGTCAAATTGCTATATGTGATAAGGGCTGAAGTATGTTTAGATAGGTAGTTTTACATTTAAAATTGAGGAAAAACCATGCCTGCCGCTTGCGTCCCGGGGAGAAGTCGCCGGCAGGATCGAAAATAGTCGCACTGTCGCATACTGTATACAATCCAAAAATATTTTGTTTTTGGGTAGAAATCTGGGAGAGAAACAATGTTTTGATGAATTTTGTAGACCTTTTAATAAAGAACACTGAAAAAATAATGTCAGCTCTAAAAGTCTAATACCACTCCAAAAAAGGGGGCAAAGAGGGGAAAAACACCCTTTTTAATCTATTAATTATTTAATTTTATCTAAACAGCTATGAAACTAAATGTATACAAGAAATATGCATATTTTTTGCATAATTTTATATCTTATAACAATAATATAAGAAAAAGGGGCACAAAGAAGGGCAAATGGGATACAAACACATTTTTATATGTTTCTTGATACCCATATATTCAAAACGAAATTCTTTTAAAATAATTAGTTTTATTTCTGGGACTAATATAAATCAAACCATACAAATTTGAGAGTGGTGCGGGGGGGTGGTTATGGGTCTAAAACACCCTTAATTTTTTTTTTTTGTTTCATAACGAAACGTAATGTGTATTTTTTTGCAAAAGTCGTAACTGGCACACATTGATAAGATTATTGCAATCTTAATTTCACATTTTTTATTTGTGAGATCCTTACAAGAATTGCCACTATTAATATATTTATTTTTAAATGAAACATTTTTATTTTCAAATGAATACTTTCCTTTTCCTATTTTTATACCTGAGTTCATACTTGTGCAAAAAAAATATAATTGGAAAAACCATTTATTGGCTGATTTTCATAGTAAATTTTTTTATACCTTATTTCCTTATTGGTGCCCATAAAAAGTAATGGAGAAAAATTATTTTGCATATTTTACCTAAAAAGGGTTAAATGCTCTTTTTCCAAGAAAAAGTAATAAGGAAAAATAATTTTTTATATTTTACCTAAAAAGGGTTAAAAAATGATCTTTTAATTGCTTTTTTTTCAATTCTATTATATATAAAGACCGATGAAAGGAGCTATTATCTTATAGTACGATTCCTTTTCTACTAAATAATAGAAGTGTTAAGAAATTTGGTGCGATGGCTAATGTTAAAAAAGTTTGTGTTTTTTGTGGTGGAAAAAAAGATACCTCGTGAAATATAGCGACAATCTTCAGAAAGTTGATGTTACTCATCCGGGATTGAAAGAAGAGTTCGAAAAAGGATCATTTGGAATTAAGAGAACAAATAAGCCATTCTCCCGACAACCGATCGATCTGACGTTGGAACAGACTATAAATGCTGACGCTGCTAATAAACTGACTGGTGTTATCCATATGACTAACTCGATCTCTGCTCGACAGCGCTGGTGTAAAAGTCATAGCATACGGGCGAAAATCATCACTCATGTAATGGAAACTTCAGGAATACGAATTAGTCAGGATATTACAGCTGACCTGCAGAAAAGTTACATTGAAAAGTCAACCAACCAATTAACCACATTGATCGCCAACATCGAGCAGAACATTAATCCTTTTTCAAATTCCCTGGATAAGAGGAATTTGTATAACATATCAACTGGGCAGGCAGCTGGTGAAAATGCCGCGGACTATCTTTTAAACGTTGAGGATCTTGGCAACAAGCAAAGAGAAATGTTTATTACAGAATGTTCGGAGAGTCAAAGTAGGTTTGAAAAGCCGATTAAAAGAAACAAAATCTTTAGTTTTGCAGATTCACAGAAGAAAAAAATGACGGTCGCTGGGAAAATTGTTGAAATTCGCTTGCAACGTGACCTTTTTGGAAGACTGCTAGGAATCTCTCTGGAAAATTCTCTGGACATTGCAAAAATATTGACCTATCCATTGACTCCTGTTCCACTGTCACTTTGCCACATCGATGGAACTATCTGCAAGACAGCTAAATCTACCCTATTGAACATTTTGGAAACAAAGGAAAACAAAGAACCACCATCGCATGTAGATGTCCAAATTTTCGATGGATTTTTCATTCTTCATCTGATGAGAGAGATCCCAGCTTCTTTTGGAAATATTTCAAAAAAGATACTGCAGACGTTTACGAGATGTACAGCCGGAACGGTGATAGTAACCTTTGACGAGTATTTCTCACCCTCAATCAAGGACAATGAACACACGTTGCGAGGTACAAACCGAAGTCAAAGGTATCAAATAAAGGGTCCCGATCAAGTCCGGCCTGCAGACTTTCTATCCGAGCTGAGAAATATTAATTTTAAGGAGAGCTTGGTGTCTTTTTTGATCGAAGACTGGAAAAACCAAGAGATGGTGACATTCTTCAAAAATAAAACAGTTTATGTTAACTATAAAAATTGTTACAAATTTTTGGAAGTTAATGGAGCTGTTGTTAGAACAGAAGACGAAAATAAAGCATGTCCTGCACACGAAGAAGCCGACACTAAAGTCATTTTCCACGCCTGTCAAGTGGAGCCAGATTCGAATGTTCTTATTCGTTGTTCCGATACGGACATTCTCGTCATTGCACTTGGAAACATGCAGCACTTGAAAGAAAATGTAAGACTTTGGCTGAAAGTTGGCGTTGGTAATGCAGAAAGGTTCATCAACGTGTCGAAGCTCTACGAATCATTGGGACCAGATTTATGTCAAGCTCTTCCAGGATTCCATGCTTTCACAGGATGTGACTTCAACCCTGCATTTTTCAAAAAAGGCAAGAAGAGGCCGCTTACAATTCTTCAAAACTCAACTGATTTCATCGAAGCCTTCTCAAAACTGAAGAACTATCCAGACATCGAAACACAGATATTTGACATACTAGAAAGATTTGTTTGCTGCATATACGGACTTAAAAAGTTTACTGACGTCAACGAAGCCCGGCTTTCAATTTTTGCCAAATCCTTTAAATGCAACGACATTGAAGAGACGTTCAAAATTAAAACAAAAAACTTTGATGGCTCAATTTTGCCACCCTGCAAGTCGGAGCTGCGCCAGCAAATTTTGAGATGTGCTTACATCTCAAGTATATGGAGTAATGCATACCGCCAAAATCCCACCGTCCTCTCTCCTTCTAACTGTGGATGGCAAGAAATAAGGGACAAATTGGAGTTTAGGTGGTTTGAAGGTGACCAATTACCAACTTCGGTCAGCGAAGTTTTGATTAAGGATCATTCAAACATTAATGATTCAGGTAAATACATCAACTTTCCATCTTCCTTTGACAACTCATACAGTTTTTAATCTATGTTCCTTCAAACAGACGCAAATATCCAAATTGACAACGAAGAATATGATGAAGAAACTACCCACAACCAAGTCAGCACTAGCGAAGATTCTGATGAAGAAGATATTTCATGTTTAATGGAGTCATTCAGAAGTGGCGAAGATGTGCTGTCCAGCATTTTTGACTAAATTATTATCTTATAACGTTTTGAAAACAAATTAAAACCAAAACTAAAAGCACACACAAAAATGTTTTGAAACTTATTTGTTTTGTAAAGATCTTATGCCAGGTAACACCAAAAGGTGATTCCCCCCCCCTCCTTACCCTTTTTCTGGTATAATTGTTATGAGGTATATATTAATGCAAAGTATAGGTATATTTTAATATACTTTTACTTTTTTAGACGTTTTGATAAAGTAGATTAAAAAGGGTGTTTTTCCCCTCTTTGCCCCCTTTTTTGGAGTGGTATTAGACTTTTAGAGCTGACATTATTTTTTCAGTGTTCTTTATTAAAAGGTCTACAAAATTCATCAAAACATTGTTTCTCTCCCAGATTTCTACCCAAAAACAAAATATTTTTGGATTGTATACAGTATGCGACAGTGCGACTATTTTCGATCCTGCCGGCGACTTCTCCCCGGGACGCAAGCGGCAGGCATGGTTTTTCCTCAATTTTAAATGTCAAACTACCTATCTAAACATACTTCAGCCCTTATCACATATAACAATTTGACGGTTTTTTTTACAACTTTAGGTCAGCGGCAGGATAACTTCGCCCCACTGTCCAGGTGGCAGGCATGGTTTTTCTTTCTCAAGGCAGTGCCAACTAACGTTCTAGACCGGTTTCAAGTCTTATCATGTTAGACATGTGACCTCGGTTTTTTTACAACTTTGAAAATTAATTGTAAATTAATGCACCACGGGTGCGCCTGCAGGCATCGATTTTATGTTTTTCTAATGTAAAAACTGCCCCAAAAAAATAAATTCATCCATTATCAAATCTTTCAAAAATGAGTGACGCTGGCTCCCGGGCTAATAGTTATGAAAAAAGGAAAACAAACAAAATAATTCGCACAAAGATTACATCTCGGAAAGTTCCATTGGTTGGTTTTGTCTGATAAAGATGAAAACCTCTATTGTAAGTTTTGCGCATTATTTTACATAGCGCCTGGAGTTGGTTTCCAAGCAAAGACAGCTCTAAAGCGGCTTGTGAAGGAACCGTTAAAAATGTTTGATGATTTGCTTGGTGAGATCGGTGCTTTGTTAATATACCAACGAAATCAATACCACCAAATATCCGTTGAGGCAGGTAAACATTTTCTAAAAACTTATCACAATCCTGAGGCGGACATTTTAAACAAGGTGAATGAGCAAAGGTTAGAGCAAGTTAAAGAAAACAGGGACAGATTGAAACCCATAGTCAAGACCGTAATTATGTGTGGTCGACAAAATATACCTCTACGTGGTCATAGAGATGATGGAAGGAGTAGGAATGGGGACACTGTAGTCTGGGAATTGTTTGTGGTTAGGAGCGCGTGGCAAAGAGGTCGGCAGCCTTTGTGGATAGTGGGTGAGGCGCGGTGGTTGTGTATGTGTATGTCTTATCAGTATTGATGTTTTGCCGTTAGGAGCGCGTGCCAGTGTGAGTTATAGAAATGTGTAATGGTGTTTTCACAATATGTTTTTTATGATTCATTGTAATTTGTGGTTTGTATTTTGTTTAATGGGTTTATATGCCTGCATACATATATAGTCTTCCATTCTTTTTTTCTGGTATGAATACTTAAAGAATGTAAAAAAAGAAAAAAAATCGTATGTCCGCTGGAAAGATATTTTTGTCGGAACCGCAGCTGTTCTATATTTTGTCATAAATAGAAACTGTGGTTTCATAAAAATATGTATGGGAATTTCACAGATTAAAGAAAATAATTATAATACCAAAAAGACAAACATTGAACATGTGTCTTTATTTTGTTTTTATCAGAAATACTGCGGATTAAAATACTTAAAGAATGTAAAAAGAAAAAACAAATATCCATGGGAAACATATTGTTTTTTTTTTTTTGTGGGAAGTACATCCGTTTTATATTTTGTTCTAAGTGGTTTCATATAAATATTGACTTTATTTGTTTTTATCAGAATTATTGAGGTTTGAAATAATTAAAAGAATTTCAAATGTAGCAATCAAATATCCGTTTGACTTAAAAAAAAAATTTGGTAAAGTAACATTTTATCAAAAAAAAAAAACACACATATACAGATTAAGCTCACTGTCTATACTTTTTTCGTAAGTATAAAATCAGGGTATACTCAACTATTGAATTCAGTCACTCTTGACAAAGTAAAGAAAAGCAAGTGGTTAAACTTAAAAAAAATTTAAAAATTTTGTCTTCAATTTTAAACAAAATCAAGGCGAACTCCAGGATCGTTACCAAACAATTGGTCAGCATGAAGAAGCTAACACTTAAAAAAAAATGCGATTGTGGGTGCCAAGAAGTGCACCACGCGCTACGGACAACAGCTGTGTCTCGAACTGAAGGAGTGTTACGTCTTTTTACCAAAAAGGTGTGCCGACTCCTTCGGTGAGGAAGAAATACGGGAGCTACCTAAACTTTGCTTGGAGGTCGTAGCTCCTCACGAATCAACCTTTGAGATAGATTTTCATGAAAAAGAAAGTAGCAATAGTACCATTAGCGATGACAGCAACATCAACAACAACAACAGTATCAATGACAGCAGTAGCAGCAGCAGTAACAACAATAATAACAACAACACCAACAATCATAAAAAAGACGAGGAGGAGGTAATGAATAACTTTGTGCAGTCACAGAAAAGTTTATTTTACAACTCTTTTTATTAAAAAAAAAAAGATTTTTGTTAAAATAAAAAAAATTAAATACAAATGTTTAAAGTTTTTTTTTCTATACCTGCTTGTTTGTTTGTTTCGAAGGATTGAGAAAGAAAGAGAATATTTTGTTATTCCTCGCTACTATTTCAAGCAATTAAGGTTTTTGTTCACTTTCACTCTTTTCTTTTTCACCCATTTGTATAGCGATTTGAAATAATAGACGAAATGGTGACGAGGATTAAAAGGTTTGGTTTGAACGGAAGAAAATCCAGGAAGGTTTGAACGGCATGTTCAAATATGCTTTGAAAGATCTGGATCCCCTTGATAAAGTGGGAATAACTTTTAGCGGAAAGAGTTTTTCTACCGTGTAGGAAACTGCACCTCAATATATTTATATATATACAAAAAAAATCTTAAAACAATTAATACCCAATTGAATAACTTGGCAACCCTACCCATAAGAATAAATAAAAAGTAACTAACATAATAATACCTTAATATAATAATCTCTAATAATATTTAAAATAATAATAATAATAATAATAATAATAATAATAATAATAATAATAATAATAATAATAATAATAATAATAATAATAATAATAATAATAATAATAATAATAATAATAATAATAATAATAATAATAATAATAATAATAATAATAATAATAATAACAATAATAATAATAATAATAGTAATAATAATAATAATAATAATAATAATAATAATAATAATAATAATAATAATAATAATAATAATAATAATAATAATAATAATAATAATAATAATAATAATAATAATAATAATAATAATAATAATAATAATAATAATAATAATAATAAAACACACATAACAAAATAATGAACTTTATAGCCCAGACTATAATAATAGATAGCAAATATAATAACGCAATGATAATATTGCACACCTAAACTCATTATATAACTAAGTCTTTTTTTTTGTCTCTATACAAACCTCCGTTTAACTGAGAAAATAAATTATGAATACGATACATATTAGCTTACATAATATGTAGGTACCTAACTCAGTCTAACTGTTAGAATTGATGTTAGAATTGATGGCATGATTTATATACCACGACCTCGAACTGTAGGAATTGACCGCTACGTAGGTGGGATGATTATCCCGCAAGAGTGAGAGTGGAGAAAGTTAGAACCTGCAGTTACTATAATTAGTTAAGAGTTAGACAGTTGATCTTGAAATATAAAGCAGTGCGGTTCGGTCTCTGGTTGATCCTTTTATTATAAGAGGATTACGTGATTCTTGTTAGTAATAAAAGTAGAACAAAAAAAAAAGAAATAAAGACAAACTAGTGAACAAATTTTAAAGAACAAAAAAAAAGAGAAAATAAAATTAGTTTTGGTTTTAGTACCCAACCTAGTGAATAATATATGAATACCTACCCGAAAAGAAAATTAAGTATAGAAAAAAATAAAAGTACAAAATTATAAACCAGTGTACTTACCTGCGAAAAAATTTAATACTTACCTGCTGAAAAAATATGAATACTTCCCTGTTGAAAAAAATTGATACTTACCTGCCTAAAGAAAATTTAAAGTAAAAAAAAAATATGTATAGAAAAAAAAACCCAGTGATATTCCCCTGCCGAAAGAAAAATTAAACCCTTGTACTTACCTGCTAAAAAAATTAATAAAAAACATAGAAAAAAACCCAGTGTACTTACCTGCGAAAAAAAAAATGAATACTTCCCTGCTGGAAAAAAATTGATACTTACCTGCCTAAAAAAAATTTAAAGTAAAAAAAATATATATAGAAAAGAAAACCCAGTGATACTTACCTGCGGAAAACCATTTAAAATAAAAAAAGGGATACTTACCTACAAAAAAAAGATAATCGGAAATTACCAATTAGGAAACAACAACCAACCTACTTACCTGTGATCATCGTACTCACCTGGAGGATCACCAACCGGAACAACCCCGTGAAATTTCTCCCTTGTGATACTCACCTCCCTACCTTTCGATTTTCTGCGTACTTCCCCCCTTTCCCTAATTGTATTATGTATCTTGCTTGTCCGACGTGGTGTATATGTGTAAATTATAGAATTTGTATAGTAAAAAAACAGAGTTTTTGAAAAAAAGATAGTATAAATAATAATTAACCAAAAAAAAAAAAATTTTGTAATCTGAAAAAAATTTGAAAAAAAATATGTATAGCTATAAACTGTACTTACCTGAAAGAATTTTAAAATTAATCGAAAAAAAAAAGAATTTAATAATAGAGTAAACAAAAAAAAGTGTCATCAAAACATGTTAAAATATTTCTTTGCTTTTGTTGAATTAGTTTCTTTCCCAGTGAAAAATAAAAGGAGGAAACCAAGGTGGTGCACTACATTGGCGGCAACAAATCCAAGTAAGTCAATTAAGTACATATATGTATATATCATCAGAATATTTTAAATTGTTTTGTTGGAACACGTATATAAAAAAAATATAATTAAATAAATAGTAGCTAAATACAAAAAGTAAATCTCATTTAAATAACAACATTTAAAAAGAGATGCTTTAAGAAGAAAAGAAACAAATTTCAATACACCAACGACGACAAAATATTAAAAGTTTTTTTTTTAAATTCTTTCATGGTTGCCAACGATTGTTCGAATATTACAAGTTTTTTAGGAAAGTTAATAAAAATAGAATAAAATCAAAAGACTTTAATGTAGAATACATAACATGGTTGCCAACTGACAAAAATAATTATAATAAATATTTTTTTTAAAAGTTAATATTTTTTTTATTGTTTTCCATCGACATTTAAATATCTAGTTTAATATTACCTTTTTTTTTGAATTTCATTGTTATTTTTTTCGCCCATAATAAACCCTAGAACCCATACGGGGTGCGTAGGAACCCCACTTTAATTTTATATTGCCTGTATATTTTTTTGTAGTGGACAAAATTATAACGGATTGTCATGACTTTTATTTTTTTCATTGTTTCTTTATAACCCAAACCAATTTAGTTTGCTTTCTTTCTTCATTGCGTGTATATCTTGATCAGTGGGGTGTACAGGTACCCCAAATAGGTTTACGCAAGTTTTTTTTTCAATGAAGGTTTTGTGTAAAAATTTATTTCGCGTTTTCGGTAAGTAAATGAGTGCTTTTTGTTTTAGTTTTGGAAAGTAAAATATTGGAATTTGTTAAGAAAATTGAAAAAGGTTAAGCAAAATGTCTGACATGGAAAATGAGATAAGACAACTACTTCTTGACATTGATGTTGAAGACGATGATGAGCATGTTGAATTTTCTGATGATAACATGGAAATCGATTCAGAAGAAGATGATGAAATGTCTGCCAGTGATTGTGAAGAAGAAGAGATCTCAGAAACACGGCATCACGAAGGGGTTCTGTTGGGAAAAAAAGGTTTCCGGTGGACAGTCCAACCACATTCATCCAGTGGCAGAACGGCTTCTCGAAACATTGTCCTAAAAGTTCCCGGCTGTAAGGATGCTGCAAAATTTGTGAAACCCGAGGTTGAAGCTTGGGACCTCCTTTTTGATTCCACAATATTAGAAACTATTGTTTTCAACACAAATATTGAGATTGGTGTTCAAAGACAAAATTCTGCGTCAACATCCTCCTCCACTTCTACGGCAGCTTCAACTTCAAAATACAACGGTGACACAAACATTGATGAAATTCGGGCACTTATAGGTCTACTTTATATTGCTGGAGTTCAAAAGCAATCTCGGAGAGCCATAAAATATATGTGGTCAATCAATTGTTCCCCTATTTTTCAAGCGATTATGGGACAGAACAGATTTGAGTTCCTCACTAACTGCATAAGGTTTGACGATCGAGAGACTAGAGATCGAGCAGACAAACTATCACCAATAAGACTAATATGGGAAAAATTTTGTTTTAACTCTACAAAATACTATACGCCCCATGAATACTGCACAATCGACGAACAGCTGTTAGGATTCCGAGGGAATTGTCCTTTTCGAATTTACATTCCATCTAAACCAGATAAGTATGGTATAAAAATAATAACGATGTGCGATTCACGCACTTATTACATGGTCTCGGCAATTCAATATATTGGAAAAGAAATAAGAATTTCGAATGATCCTATACCACTCCAAATTGTTAAAAAAATAACCGAGAGTATCCATGGGACTGGTAGAAACCTAACAATGGATAATTGGTTTACATCCATACAATTGGTTGAAGAAATGCTTTCTAGACATAAACTCACTGTTGTAGGAACGCTACGCAAAAACAAGGCTGAGATTCCACCATTATTTTTGCCTAATAGGAAAAAAGAAATCCTTTCATCCCAGTTTGCGTTCAAGGATAAAATGACTTTGGTGGAAAAAAAGGAAAAGGAGTGGTGCTTATCTCTTCATTACATAAGGGAAAGACAGTTGATCCACAATCGAAAAAACCGGAAATTATAAATTTCTATAACAGCACTAAGGGAGGTGTTGATACTTTTGATCAACTTGTGCACACTTATAGTGTAGCACGAAAAACACGGAGATGGCCGCTCAGATATTTTTTTGGCATGCTTGACCAAACCGGTATAAACTCAATGGTGTTATATAATCTTGGGAACAACTACAAAAACAAAAAACAAAAACGAAGTATTTTTTTGCATAATCTGGGTTTCTTTTTGGCAAAACCATATATGAAAAAACGCTTAGGCCAAAAAATAAGCATTCATTTGAGGACCAATATAGTTAAAATTTTCATGAATGCTTCGGGCGAAGCCCATGAAGTTATTGATAAAGACGAAGGCCAAGAACCTCCTTCGAAAAAGGCAAAACAAGGAAGATGCTTTTTGTGCCCAAGAATGAAAGACAAAAAGACAAAAACAGTCTGCAAAACATGCGATAGACACATTTGCGCTGAACATCGCATGGAAATATGCACCAGCTGTAAGTTTTTGGCTAAAAAGAATGCTTAAAAATATAATGGTAATATTTTGAAACTATAACTCTTCAATGCAAATATTTATTGTAACATTTGTCTTTTTTCAGATTCTCAACAATTTTGGTGACTTACGCCTTTAAGCACCAATCATTTCTAGATTTTTGAAAGACTCCTTAAATTCGTTATACTTTTTTGGTTTTTCTTATTATTAATTTTTAACACTTAAGTTTGAATTACTAAGCCCAATTTTTTGTTATAAGTGTTTAAAAAGAATGTGTTATTAATAAAAATACAACAATTTATATCATTCGTGTTTTCTTTTTGACATAATATTACTTGAAAGTTGTGGGGTGTGGAATAACCCCAAATAGGTTAATGAAACAAAAAACAAGGTATGGGTTGTAGGGTAAAAATAGTATCTTAAATTGATCTTCCCTCTTTTTATCGTCCATTGAGCGGTATGGATTGAGTGAAATCGAGTTATGTCCTTGGGAAGTGGAATTCTTTTTTTATTTGCTTTTTTTTTCCATTTAGGATAGCATGAAGCACTAAACCCGAAGTCAGAGGTGGAGTGACACGTTGAAGGATGACGATGGTGAAGATTAGAATCTGGTAAGCTGGAAACTCTACCCGGTTAGGGGCTACTGCATAATACGGAGGAAGCAGTAGCCAAGGTATGGTGTCCTAGGTCACATATAGGGTGGGATAAAACCTCCAAAAAGGGGTTATTAACAACTTTAACCCTCCCCCTATCTGAATCACACACCCCTGGTTCCCACATTGAAGAATTCGGGCTCAACGATTTTTTTTTTATTGTTGAACCTCCGATACTACGTTCATACTCTCTCCGGCATGAAGTTGCGTAACAACGGTTCAGTGTTACGGTAGCAAGAACCCCGACCACCGACGAGCTAGATCGTGCTAAAGCAAGCATCCCAAGCTACCGTAGCCTGAACACCCTCTCCTTCCTGCTGCCCGGATCAGCCTCATGCATCTGTAGGCCTGGGGTTGTAACGGTGGTATAGGACGGAGATTTCACCAGCGGTTCATTACAACCGAACGGGGTAGCGGTTGGATCAACTTTAAAGACTGTTCCGCCATTAAATTTAGCGACATTTGGGAGATGGTCAGTAGAATCTTCCAAAGTAATTCTACAGGTCTGAGCACTGCTGATTTCAATTTAAGTATAACATCCGTGAAGCTCCCTTCAGGTTCTGGAGAAAAAAAGATTTAAATAAGTTTGTTAACTTCTCCAGTCAATGGATTGTACTCAATTATGCGATCATGAAGTATTAAACAATACGTAATGTTGGATATTCGTACATTTCCTTATTTCGAAAATGAATTTGAATTGGATTTGATTGTATTTTTTTCAATAATATAAGTTTATTCGAATCAGATAAGGTAATGTGTGGTACTCTCCACTGCAGTTTAAAAATCGAAAGTTTTAATTCTTCTTTGTCTTTAGAAAAATAAGCATTCTCATTAGATCGAGGACGAATTAAATACAAAATTTTCTATGAGAACAGTACAGAGCAGTACAGCGAGCAGATAGTAGCAGTAAAAAGCAGTTCCACCCAGATTGAGACCCAGTATTCTTCAGTTAATATCAGCAATCTCAATATCAAAATCAGTTTAAAACTTTTTGAGCGATTCCTTCAACAACTTCGAAACTTATTAACCACTTGCCTCTGTAGGAAGAAATAAATGTTTACATTACGATGAATATAGATGTAAAACTAACAAAGGAATTAATTAAAACTACAGATGCTCTACGAAAGAAATACAAAGCTCTTAAGATCGATAGGGAACCTCTTACGAAACCACTACACGAATTAGTAAAAAAATCAAATATCAAACAAGATCAACTTAACCTTATAAATGGTCCTTTAAAGAAAATAAAACTCAATTTTGAACATTAAGAAGAAACATTTTCATGAAGAATTCACCATCCCCAAAACTTCTATTGATGATGATGATGATTCACCAATTTTGTCCGTCGATAGTAATACTACTCCAAAAAGAACAAAGAACAAGTCAAGCCATAGTAGCTTTGCAGAACACACCTACAAAATATATAGATTTATTTCTAAATAATTCCAACACCTTTCATAAAACGTATGGTGTACATTCAAAAGATGGAAAAATGTACATCGGTAATAGTGAGTTCAACCTTATCGAAAAAGATATAGAAATTAAAAATAAAACCTTCGAAGGAACAAATGGGTTATATGAGCTTATATTTAAGAAAAACCCTGATAAACAAGTTTACACCAATGAAGATTTAAAAAATTACAGGACTATATTACATGACACTAATGCTCATAGAATTGATCATAATTCACAGAGACAAGTACACGGCAATAGAGGTTATAAGTATACAAAAATTATAAGTAAATTATTCGGATTAAGAACAAATACTTCTAATACTCCATCGCCATCATCTTCAGCACTACAAATATCTTCAGGAAGTGGAATAATGCAATTATCAAATTTGAAAAAGACTATATCTTTTGGGACGATCCCAATGAACTAGTAGATCGATTGAGACTTCTTATTGGTTCACAACAAGCTGGACACAACAATCACTCTAACGAAATTATTTCAATCATTGAAGAACTTAAAGAAGCCAATATTATCGAATAATAATAATAAAAGATGAGTGTTGATAAATTTGGTAGTTTCTCAAATAGTACCTCACCCAGAGGACCAAGAGGAAAACAAGGAGAGCAGGGACCACCAGGTGTACAGGGAGAGCGAGGTTTGCCTGGACCAGCTGGGAAGGGATTCCTCAAAACAGAAAGCGGAGATTACAACATACACTTAAAACGGTTAAAAAATGTTCAAGAACCACAAGAACAGGAAGACGCTGCTACCAAAAAATATGTTGATGAAACATACGAACAACTTAAAGAATACATCCAATATGGAGTAGTTGAAAAATTTGAGAAAACTGATGTCTTTGTATAAAAAAGATTGAAATAGTATGACTTAAACTTGTAGTTATTATATAGAAATATTTTTAATTAATAAAATGCATGAACAAATACTTTGTTTTAATCATTCAATAAAAAGATGAGCCAAAGAAACGTTGTTGAAGAACTACATACATAAGCCTGCTCGAAGGAATTTTCCAAAAAGACGAATAGGGGAGAGTGGGGCACATTTGAACACGTGGCACATTTGAACACTGCTTATAAAATTTTAGTTTATTACTGTTTTTCAAAAGTGATTCAATATTTTAAACTGGCAACAATGTATCCTTAAACGTCATTGACGTTCCGTGCTTTTTTCAGTCGGCTTTCAGATTTATAGGTGGAAGGTGGTTTTTTAGTGCTTGTGCGGTATATTTGGTTTTTTAGTTGTAAGGGTGTGTACAAATTTTAGTGCGCGATATAAAACCGGGAACTAAATTTTTTTAACAGTAAATAAATTTGGAACCAAATCACGGTGAGTTATTAAATTAATATGTTTTAGTAAAGAAGTTTTACAAAATTTTATGGCTTTGCAACAGTTGGGGCAGATTTGAACAAGTGTGTTGGGGCACGATTGAACATGTTCAAAACTGCCCCGATCAGTTTCTTCCACATATTTTTTGATCTTTCACTGTATTTTAGTCAATAAATGGGTTCACAGTAGTCAATGAAGATGATGTTAAAAGTGCCATAACAGCAGTTTTGGATAAAACAATGTCGTTAAGAGGGGCTGCTGCTGCCTTCGGAATATTGCCAACTACATTGTATTACCGTATTAAAAAGTTAAAAAGTAATAAGGAGCCACAGAGCTTAAAATTTTCAAGCAAATATTCAACACAGCAAGTTTTTACTAATGGTGAAGAAAAGATGCTTGAAAAATATTTGATACGAAGCTCGAAGATGAATTACGGACTGACCAAAATTCAAGCTCGAGTATTAGCTTTTGAATACGCCACATTGTTGCAAAAATGTCCCGAAGCATGGAGGGAAAATCAAATGGCTGGAATTGAATGGATTTATGGCTTTATGAAGCGTCACTCAGCGCTTTCAATACGAAAACCAGAGAATACAAGTTTGTCAAGGGCTACTAGTTTTAACCAGAAGAATCTTGAAGAATTTCATTCAAATTATGAGAGAGCACTCGGTAAGTTTAACTTTACAGCTGATCGGATTTTCAATTTGGATGAAACCGGGGTCACTACAGTAGTTCAAGCTCCAAACGTCATTGCACAAAAAGGGCAAAAACAGGTTGGACAATCTGTTTCTGCTGAGAGGGGCCAATTAATTACTATGTGTGCTATTGTAAGTGCAATTGGTAATACTATACCTCCCGTGTTCATATTTCCGCGGGCTAGATTTCATGACACAATGCTTAATGGAGCACCAACTGGTAGCGTTGGTTACGCTAACAGCCCAACTAGTGGTTGGATGACTGGAGGACTTTTTGTTAAAGTTCTTGAGCACATTCAGAAATCCACAAGATGCACTAAATCAGACATGATATTACTTTTATTGGACAATCATGAAAGCCATTGCACAATTGATGCCATTAACTTTTCCCGTGATCATGGTATAGTCCTAGTTAATTTTCCTCCCCATTGCACTCATCGCCTTCAGCCTCTTGATATTGCTGTTTTGGGACCCTTCAAGCAAAAATTATCGATAGCACAAAACGACTGGCTACTTAACAATCCCGGCAAAACAATAAGAATACACGATCTTCCAGCTATTGCAAACACTGCGTACATGGCTTTCTTTACTCAAAAGAATATAACCTCTGGCTTTGCTAAGCCAGGCATTTTTCCATTTTCAAGGAGTGCATTCACTGAAGAAGACTTTCAATGTTCAGAGGTCACAAATCGAAAATTGCCTGAGTCTGCTGAAGTCACGAATGAAAATATTGAACCACTGTCGAATGAAGCCGATTTTCCAGCTCATAATATGATTACAACACCCACTGACATAATTTCACCTGAAATTGCAAGGCCTTATCCGAAAGCTGCCCCAAGGAAAACCACAACTGGAGGCCGAAAGAAAGGAAAGTCGCGGATACTTACCGAAACCCCTGAAAAAAATGAAATTGAAGATGCCTATATAAAACGCCAAAAGAGTCTGAAAAAAAACACCAATTCTGCCTTTAATTAAACGCCTTAAAACCTCCAAACCGCAAACCAAAGCTAAGAACTTAATAGAATCTAGCTCGGGTTCAGAAGAAAGCTTCTCAGTTAATGATGACACCGATCTTGATTTCGATTTTGCAAACGATTCTTCGTTTGAAGAACTACAAGTAACAGAAAAAGTAGAAAACGAGGAATCATTTGATTTGAGTTATGAGAATTTAAATCAAGGCGATTTCATTTTGGCAGAATGCTCCAATGAAAAGAACAATAAAAAACTAGCTTTTGTAGGCAAAATCAAAGAAAAAAATGGAAATATGTACAGAGTTGATTTTATGAAAAAGAAGCCTGAATCCTTCAAGTTCTTTTTTCCTGATCTCGAAGACAGCTCCATTATAAGCGGGATAGAAATTAAAGCCAAGATGCCTGAACCAAATAATGCCCCAGGTACATCTAGAACATCCGCATTTTTATCGTTTGCATTTGATTTTTCAAAATACCGGTTGGGTTGAAGATAAATTATTCTACTCTAAATAATATACTATATTCTATGTTTTCTATGTTATGTTTAAATAAGTTTTTGTTGTTGTCTTTCAACTAATGAATGTGATAATTGAAGTATAAATTTTATTTTTTATGATTTTTTGTTACTTTTTGATTCCTTGAATGTGATGTCATTTTTTATTGTTTAAGTTTTTTTTATCCATTTACTAATAAAACTAATAAAAACAGTAAAAATTTAAAGTGTTATTCAATCACTAAAACGAAATAATACTGCTGTTCAAAAGTGCCCCTTCCAATTTCAAAACTGCCCCATACATGGGGCACTTTTGAACGTAAGCATGTATATTGGTTAAAAATTAAAATTTAATAAAAATATGTTCATAAATGAACCAAATATTATTTGAAATCGCAGTTCAATAGCATTGTTCTATGTAAAAAAGCTTTACTCATCAATAAATCGAACATGTATGGTTCCAGCAGCTGCCAAAGCAAAAAATGTTCAAATGTGCCCCACTCTCCCCTAATTATTAAGGGTCTAGATGATTTATGGCAAGCCGACCTAGTCGAGATGGTTGTGTATTCACCCGAAAACGAAAATTATCGATATCTTCTCACAGTTATTGATACATTTTCTAAATTTGCTTGGACGGCTTCTATTAAAAATAAAACAGGAACGAGTGTCACTCAGGCTATGGAAAATATATTTAATAAAGGTAGTCACCCAAAAATTTACAAACAGTTGATGGAAAAGAATTTTTCAATGCATCGTTTCAAAAACTTATAAAAAAGTTTCAAATCAATCATTACTCTACATTTAGTGTTCTCAAAGCTTCCATTGTTGAACGATTTAATCGTACCTTGAAAACTAGGATGTGGAAAGAATTTAGTTTAAATGGTTCATATCGTTGGATTGATATTATAGAACAACTAACAAAAACTTACAATAATTCCAAACATCGTACGATAAATATGAAACCATCTGAAATCAATGCTGCAAATGAAAAAATATTACTATCCAAGATCTATTATCACATCAAAATACATATTACTCCAAAGTTTAAAACCGGGGATTTTGTCAGAATTAGTAAATACAAACATGTTTTCGATAAAGGATACACACCGAATTGGACCACAGAAATCTTTAAGATAGCCAAAGTGCAACGCTCAAATCCAATAACGTACCTATTGGAAGATCACCAAGGACATCCCATTAAAGGAGGGTTTTATGAGCTTGAACTACAGAAAACTAAGTTCCCCGATACATATCAAGTCGAGGAAGTGCTTCAAAGGAAAAAAGATCGATTATTTGTTAAATGGCTCGGCTTTTCATACGATCACAACTCTTGGATTCCTATACCTTGTCACGGTAAAAATTACCGCGACAAGAATCATTCTCTCCGTCATCCAAATACTTGTTCCTCCCTCCTCCATTCCTACAGGTGTTTCCTTCAATCTACTGAGAGAGAGAGGGGCAGCCATGGTCCATCAGCCATCGGTTCACTCTCTCAGTACTTTGGAAAGAAACATTATCATGGATGTCGATTTTCCACTTTAACTAAGGTGACAGACGGGCGGTCTGGTCAAATACTAAGATCGGGTGACAGCCAGTCCCCAAAGAATGAGCATAATTACCACCATAAGTGTCAGACGGATGGTCTGACTCCAGTAAACCAAAATTGGCACGTTCGACACTTGGTCTCCGAATGACGAAGTTACTCCATGGGAGAATGGCTTCGAGCCCAACTTTAACACCCTCATTATACTTAAATGTACAAGATGGAACTATAACGTAAGTCCCTATTTCCCCAAATCTGCGCGAAAGTCAAACGAAATAACTTTAAAACGCGTGTAGCAAACTTCTGCCACATTTCTCTTCCCACAATTGTTATTAATCGAAACTTACTAATTTCCATCAAGTTTCCACAATTATATTCGTTTTGCTGGGAAATTCGGTGAGGAATAATGCAAAGTGTGAACAATCAAATTTCTTGAGTTCCAAGGTTTCTCTTTCATTCAAAATTGAATCGGGGATGTTAGGTGGCTGAATGCACCCACTGAATTCCCGCACTCTACAAGTCAGAGTAAAGCGCGGCGAATTCAGGGATGACTTGCATTAAGCTGGGGAGATTAAAGTGGGAGTAAGAGAAGACAACGTTGGCACACTCAACAAGCTGAGCGTTGCTGAAAAAATGACGCGACTGAAACCCAAGTCACTGAGTTGAGGGTTCATCCAGGCTTGGAAAAAGCCTGGGAACTCCCTTTTTTGTAAGCTACGAAATCGAATAGATTGAAAGAAGAATAATTTTGGAAGAAAGAAATTTGATTGGAAAAAAATTTAATTTGAGGAAGTCTTTTGAAAATTTGGAAAAAGGAGAATAATTTTGGAGATTTGGTGGGATATCCTCTTTGCGATACAGGAGAGGAAAAAGTGGTTAAGGAAGGAAGGGAAATCTGGCAGGAGATATAAGCTAAGTATAATAGTTTGCTTTATTTGATTAAAAATTATTTCCGTTGAATCACATTATTTCGTTGTCGAGACATTGTTCAAAAAAAAAATTATCGTTTGGCTTTGGCTGTTCGCTTTATTTCCGAAAATTACGGAACTCGTGACCCGCTTAAAATAAAACCGTTAACATTTTTTTTTGGGCTAAACGTTACCGGTCCATCTTATCTTTTCTTGAATATCGATTTGTTTCTTTGTTTAAAAGATCCTGGGTTTTAGCCCTACTTAATTGCAAGGTTTCCCAGGCAATTTACTTAACAATAAATATTTTAAAAATTAATTCCAAGGCTTAATCTTTTATTGAAACTTCTTTCACCGTCGGTTTCGCTCCGAAGGTTTGCAATTTCCTTAATTATAAAAAAATTGCTGGCGCCCTATTCCTCAATTTCAGGATAGACACCCCTGTGGTCACTGACATTTTTATATTCTCATCCATTTAATGGATCACCTACGATATCAGCTCAATTAGGATATCAATTTATTCGCTGAACCCACCCTAAGCTGAGTGGCCGGAGGTATCAGCATCATACGTGCTGAATGTGCTAAATTTTTTCTACGACCTTCTTTACGTTATAGGTTCTAGTCTTCGTCGTAGGTTCGTTCGGGATCGTCGTGGTCGTAGTCGTGGTCGCCGTTGTCGTCGCGTCGCGTAGAAAAATTTTAGCAACAACCTAAAATTAATAAATAAGACAAATATTTTTGTAATTTTTTTTTAATAAAAATCTTTATTGATATATAAACTTATACATTTTTTTTTCTTAAGAGATATTCATATAGTATGATTGTTTTAATGATTTGAAATGCAGTAATTCGATATCAGATTTGTATGCGAGACCCTCCTTCATAAAGACCTCAACTTCTCCATTACTTAATACACTCTCAGTTTCAAATTCATGATACTCATAACATTTAATGCTTAGAGTTGCCAAATTATAATTCATATCATACGAACATCGAACAGTTAGTGCCTTATCTTCATCAAACTCAAGCTTGAAATGTCTATAAAAAACATCCTTACTTTGTACAATTCCTGATATTTCAGTTTCTTCTTTAATTAAGTCTTGCCTAAAACTCTCGATTCCTTCCTCTACGGTTACTATTTTTTTTTCTCCTCCAAAATTGTATTTACCACCGTTCTTGCTGTTGTTAAAGTCACTGTTGCATCATTTTGAAATGATGTTGTATCGGTTGTTGTTGTGGTATTAAGCAAATTTTTACCATTTGTAAAGGTTAACAAACGAAACGATAAACCTATCTGCACAGTATCATTATTAGTTAAACTCAATGAAAAAGAGGGATTGTCAGTTATGTTTAGGTTAGGTTATAGTGGCTGTCCAAGATGGAAACGGACACACTTAGGCCAGTTTCATGGCCCATTGTGATACCACATGAATCTTGAGGCTTCCTCCTAAGCTCAATGGAACCAGCTTGAGTCCCTAACGAAACGTGAGAGGCTGATTATACCGATATGATTTAGATCGTTTAGATCGTTAAAGAAGAATTCTCCTTGCGTTTTCGAGCTAGAGCAGGGCATGTGCAGAGAAGATGAAGAACCGTTTCTTCCTCGTCTATACAGCTTCTGCAAAAGTCATTTGAGAATACGCCTAGTCTCGTGGCGTGCTTTCCTAGCGATCTGCTTAGAGAGAGCAAGCACCTTGAACGTTTTATATCAAGTCCACCACCTGGTGCCTGCCCTCCTCGCAGCGTCTTGCATTAGCAACAGTTTACAAGTAGCGATTGGTATGCCAGTACCTGCCAAACGATGGGCTGTACTGTACCGTTTCTGGCGAGTTCATCTGCCTTACAGTTAACTGGAATGTCTCTATGGCCCGGCACCCAGCAAAGGTGAATATTAAACTGTTGCGCCATCTCCATTAGAGATGATCGACAGTTATGGACTGTTATAGAGTTTGTAGAGACAGAGTCCAGAGATTTGATAGTGGCCTGGCTGTCAGAGAAATACGGATATCAGATGTTGAAATCACGTTTTCTTTGAGCCAAGACGAGACTTCCTTAATCGCCAAAAGTTCCGCCTGGAACCCGCTACAATGATTGGGAAGGCGGAATGAGAGACTTAATTTCAGTCGTTCAGAGTACACACCTCCAACAACCCCTTCTATGGTTTTTGAGCCATCTGTGTAAAAATGGATTGACTCATCCTCCAAGAATGTCTTATCCTCCCAAAAAGATCTGGTAGGCATAGAAATCTGGAAGTTTCTGTCGGATCAGTTATGTTTGCTTGTTTCAAATTTATATCCACAGGTAATGGCAAAGTAGCAATTAATGAAGGACAAATTAAAAGCAGACATAAGACTGATGAGTAAAACAACATTTTTAAAAAAAAGATGTTTGCTATCCAAAGGTTTGTCATAAACTAATAAACATTACACTCAAATTTTAAATTTTATATAATTTTTATTCTATCTATATTCATCTCTCTTTCTCACATCTTTTATTCGTATCTCATCTTGTATATATTAAAATACATTCGATTGAAATGATGTGTCATGAACTCGTTCAACTGTCTCTATTTCTATGCGATGACTGTCTTTTTTCTTTTTAAGTTTTTGAGGTTCATTAAGTAATTCAGCCTCACCAAATGGACAAAGCGATGGATATTCACCCTCTTTTCTCTTTACAGCATTCGAATGAGGTGTAATCGTTCCGATCAGTGTTAACTCCCCTCCTATAATATAATTTTATGTTTTATTCATTTCATTTTACTTTTTTTTATGAAAACTAATATTCTCACCTAAAAGTTTAAACCGTACATGTTGCATAGATTGAAACTGCAACTTAAAACTCAGAATAGGCGATACGGTCTCACCATTTCTAATGTGAAACAAAACGCATTCGCTTCCATATTCTGGCTGTAGCATCAATTTTAATGTGTCATTATAGAATATTACATTCGTAAATTTTATGTCCAACCATCCAGATTCACAGACACAAAATGTTTCTCCTTCCCTTAATCTTTCACACCAAAACATATTTTGTTTTTTCTACTTCCCCAATTAATGTTCTCTATATCAGAGCTGTTCTAAAAATAAACACTTGTTCTACCTTTTTTAATGATCACCGCAATCATTTCTAGAAATACAAACCACAAATTACAATGAATCATAAAAAACATATTGTGATAACACCATTTTTACACATTTCTATAACTTACACTGGCACGCGCTCCTAACCACAAAAAATTTCTAGACTACAGTGTCCCCATTCCTACTGGAAGGCTATCAAATCAACCCATTTTGATGATAGCATAGCAGGCACTGAGGTAAATTTTAGAGCGCTATTAAAATTCCGGATTGAATCAGGCGAATTACATAAGCAAAACAGTGCAAAACGATTTGATAAATAATTGTGCAGAGGAAATTCAGGAAAAAATTTTAGCAAACGTATAGCAAGCTAGATTTTTCGCTATCCTTTTTGATGAAACGACAGACCTTTCTCATGTGTCGCAATTTAGTTTATCGATCAAATATTTGCAGGACGGATGTATAAGGGTAGACTTTTTGGCGTTTTGTAATGCATATGAAATGGTTCTAGAAGATGAAAATAGTACAGAGCATAAGTTGACTAGAGTTGCTTTAGAAAACATTTTTGAAAACATGTGTTCTAAATTCAACATAGATTTATTTTGGTGCATTGGAATCGGAACAGATAGCTCCTCTGTTATGGCTTCTGAAACAAAAGGTGCTTTTTTAAAAAAGCCATACATGACAAACGCTATCCTTGTTCCAATCATATATTCAATAATTTGTTGGCTACATCATCTAAAATAGTGTCTTGTCGAAACACATCTTCAACAATGAAAAAAGTGGTAGCATTTGCCAATGCTTCGTCTAAAAGGCACGTCATTTTCAAAAAAGGACTTGGTACTTCTATGCAAAGCATTTGCGAGACCCGTTGGGTGGAAAGACACGATTTCAAGGAGAACATTTATCAAACATTTGTAGCGCACTTCAAGTAATTTCTACCTGGCAGGAAAGCAATACAGCCAGTGATGCACATATACAATTTTTGTTGTTCTGTGTTTTAATTTTTAAATAAATACAATTTATTTACAAAGGCGTAACCGTTTTGTTGAGCAGACTTTTGCAAACAAAGGCACTGGACATAAAAAGAGCTACAGATGTCAGCAGATACGATAACGGTTCTACGTGAAAAGAGACAGAATGCAACACAAGTTTTTCAACAACTGTTTTATGAAGCATTTCGAATAGCCGAGACGTTGATATAAATTGCCCTCGGTTAGTGTCAAGACAGACAAAATGGGTAAATAACATCCCTAATCAACCAGCTGAGAAATATTTTATTTTATTTTAGTGACTGACAACTATCAACCATTCCGGTGTGTGAGTACTGTTGTCAGGGATGGAAAGGACCTACAGTTTTAAGCCGAATCCGAACGGCAAATTTGAAAAGCACTTTCCATGACAAGAATTAATCTTGGAGAATTTGTCAATTCCTCGCAAGAGGCAGTACCCGTGAAAAAAAGTTTGGGTGGCATGGGCAGGGATCGAACTCAAGACCTATCGCATGACAGCCCAACGCACTTTTTTTTTTTTTTTTTTTTCAAATTCATTTTTATTTATTCAATCTTAAACCTATCTTAAAGCTAGACAAAAATTCATAAAACTAGCCTAATTATCCATAACTTACAACTAACTTAATGGTCCCATACGGACACTCTAAGCTAAACTATAACACTAATTACTAATGCCTTTCGGCCTTAAGATCTATTTTACTTCAATTTAAATTTTATTTGTTTTGTTTTTATTAGAAAATTTTGAAAAAACTAATATCAATAACCTTTCTTTTTATTTATTTTTATTTACAAACTACTTAAAATAAGGTCCTTAAATAAAACTTAAAAACTAACTTAAACTACCTATTCTACCTATAAACTACTTAAAACTAGAACAACCACAGCAGCAAATCTAACTATCTAACATTTTTGTTTTTCATATTTCGTTGTCTTTTTTTTTTTTTTATTTTTATTTTTTTTAATGTTTTTTTTTTTTTTTTTTTTATTTTTTTTTATTTTTTTTTTTTTTTTTTTATTTTTTTTATTTTTTTTTATTTTTTTTTTCGTGCCACCATGCCTATTCTACTTAAAACTAAACCCTAAACATAAAACAAGTATGTAAGCCGGCCAAGGCTTAAAATCCCATCCCGACTACCCAATATCAAGTGCCGATTGAAGCCACCAAAACTGGTTCTCCTGCTTCACTCTATCAGTTCGGTCCCGTTCGGACACAGCCCTACTGAACCGAAGGAGCTCTGCTCCACCTTGTGCCATGACGTCCCGATTGTACAGGAGTCGCCTATCCACGGTTCTTCATCTGACGTGGTAGATTAACGGGACTGCCAATCTATCCTGTATCAGACCGCATTTGTCTAAAAAGAGGAATGCCTCTGGTGGAATGAAGCCGCTCAAGCGTGCACTTTCAAAATACTCGTCGTTCGGATAGAACGCCCCGAAAATTAAATTGTTGGTCGAAGACATAGCTCTTGCAATGTGACCTCGAACGAGTTTTATCACGAAATTGTCAATTCTGTTGATTCGAGCCCCGTTGTACAGGACCTCGTTGGAATAATAATGCACATAAGAAGATTCGGCTGTTCGATATAAGCCGGTACAGCGTCGTAAACACTGCCGCTCGAACACCCGAAACTTCTCCATCTGGGAAGGGGCAACGCTGAACCACACAGGACAACCATACACGATCATTGGCCGTATGAGGGCCATGTAGCAAATTACCTTCACTCTGGGGTCAAGCCGACTGCTAAAAAACAGCCGTTTCGTCAGAGCGAAGGCTCCTCTGGCCCTGGTCAGAGCAGCATTTATATGTCTGTCGAAATATAAATACTGATCTAACCAGATACCGAGGTACTTCACTACACTTTTGCTCGCTAATGGCTGCCCGTGAAGATCAACGATGACCATCTTGCGCCAGTTCTTACACGTATCCCTCGTGGCCCTAGCCAACGGAGTCCGGAACAGAATTGTCTCTGACTTCTGGACATTTATTTTCAGTTTCCAGTCGTCGCAATATCGCTGAATCTTGTCGAAATCACGCTGCAAGAGAATTCTAATAACCTCAACCTTTCGGGCCGTTCTGTACGCAATTAGATCGTTGGCGTACGCAATTGCCTTTGTAAGACTACCTATCAGATCGCTGGTGTAAATGCTGAAGAGAATCGGCGAATTCACCGCTCCCTGTTGAAGACCATTTTTAATTGAGAATGTTGTGGTAGAAGTTACATTGCCACTTTTGACAACAAACTTTCTACCGTTAAGCATATCATAAAGTATATACAACAATGGCTTGCTTATGCCAAGCCTGCTCAGTTTTAGGTAAAGACCCTCTAACCATACGGTGTTAAAGGCCTTTTCCAAATCAAACAGGACAGCACCTGTGCATTGTTGTTTTGATTTATTCCATTGGATATCAGAAACGAGTTTAGACGCAGCATGAATTGTGTCATGACCCGCCTTGAACCCGAACTGTTTATCCGGAATTATTTTGTTGTCCGCAGCCCACTTAGTCAGAGCCCTATTAATGATCTTTTCGAAAACTTTGCTGATGCTCGGAAGAAGACTTATCGACCGAAGATTTGACGGGTTGGAGTTGTCCTTTCCCTTTTTCGGGAGAGGATGAACCACAGCGGTCTTCCAATGCACTGGATAATATGCATTATTCAGTGCATTGTTGAAGAGTGTGGTGTAAATGTCAATTGCTTCCGTCGGTAAATGTCTTAGTACAACGTTGGATATACCATCGACACCTGCTGACTTTTTATTTTTTATTGAATTGAAGATGAGCTGAAGCTCAACCTTCGTCACTAACAAGGGACTTGGTCCCGTTTGCTCGGCGATTATGGCATTTGCCAAGGAATCGTCATTGAACCGCATGAAACCGCGGTTCTCAGATCGCCATTGTGTCATATCATTTCGAAGGTAAAAGTGATTAAATAGGGCTCTGTTTTCCAGGTCGTGGTTGGGGCGAATGCCCCACCTTGTACATTTGCTGGAAAGCAGCTCCCACCGCCTCCACTTTTTCCTTCGGCTCTTCAATTATATAAAAGTCATCGTCAAAGATGGCTTCTTCTGGATCTATTTGAGCTGTCCTGAGTACGTCTCTGTTCTCTTCGGTTCTTTGGAGTTTAAGACACGGAAGGTCATTGTCGTTTTTTTTCCTGAATATCTTATTGATTTTGGGGAACATACCAGGGTCACTCGAATTAACTGACCGGATCTTGCGGTCCCAGTACTTGTTAATTGATAGCCTGTAGTTCTCCTTAATCAACAGATTGACATTTTTTATTGACGATTTCAGTGTCCTAACCTCCAAGTCGCGTGGGTCTGTAAGTCGTCTGTGCAAGTTTTTGAGTCTTGTCAGTAAGCCACTCTTGTGCCTACGTAGTGCGTCAATTGTCGCGTTTCTGTAAGCGTCCATTTGGTCCCGTTCTTTGTACTTTGGGATTGTCCGTTCCATCGTTCGTTTTATTGTTTCGTCCATCTGTTGTAAGTGTTGGTCAATTTCTGTATTTGTCAGGTTTCTGTTGTTTGGTGGGGCTATGTCACTCGAACGAAGTTCTCTCGCTAGGGCATTGGTGAAACGAGGCCACCGCATCTTACTGTAATTGTAAGAATGCGTTGCAACGTATTCCTCCAACTCCACGCGTTCGTTCGGAATCTGCATTACAGCAGCCAGTCCGCAGTGATCACTGTCGTACTCGACTGTCTGTAAGCAGTTTCGCGGGTGATTACCCACTTTGTCTGTAACTGTCAGTCTGGTGTCGTACAGCAAAAGGTCCAGAAAGGAGCCGCTTCTTGGATACGATGGCCTTTCAGTAGCCAGCAGGTCGACGCCATACTCAACGCTGTAAAGATTCATCAAATTAAAAAGATGATTACCTCTGGGATTACTATGTTGATTTCCCCAATCTTCATGTTTTGCGTTCAAATCACCGGCCAAGATGAAATAGTTTTCTTCCAAGCTCAGTTTAAGTTCCCCAGCCCAACGCACTAACCATCAAGCCACGGGTATTGCTAATCTTGGTAATAGTTATAAAATATTGTACGAATATTTCAGTGCCTACCACAGACGTTGGTTGAGCCAAGAGTTGGTGTCAGTAGTCCTGCAGTAGGGAACATTTCTGTTAGGGTTCCGTCAGATTGTAGGCTGGATAGGGTCGATAGGGGTGACACTTCTGTTGAACAAATGGTCATTCAACAGAAATGCACCGAAAGTGTAGGGAAGTGGGGGGTGAAGTTTACTGGTGACTCAGGTAGAGCATCAGTAAATTCATTCCTGGAAATACTCTATAATAACTCCCCTTCATAAATCAGGTACAAAAAGTTCGATTGAAAATTACAGACCAATTGCAAAACTGCAGTTAATTCCTAAGGTTTTCGAAGCTGTAGTAAAAAACAAATTGTATAATCTTATTCACAATAACATTTCAGTTTACCAACATGATTTCTTAAAAGGTAGATCCACTACTATAAATTTATCAATATTTTCAAATTTTTGTCTATCACAGATGGAAATGCGTTCTCAAGTCGACACTATTTACACTGATTTTTCAAAGGCTTTCGACCGCGTTCAACATAGTGTTCTCTTAAAGAAACTAGAGATATATGGATTTCACTCTCAGCTCCTAATGTGGATAAAGAGCTATTTAGTAGGTAGGAAACAGGTGGTAAAAATTGATAATGCGTTGTCTAAGGAAATTATAAATTTTTCCGGTGTTCCTCAAGGTAGTCACCTTGGACCACTTCTTTTCATCATTTCTATTAACGACTTACCTCTGCATCTTACTTTTTCTAAATGTCTTCTATTTGCTGACGATTTGAAAATATTCAGTTCCATAAATTAAAAAAATAAATAAAACTTAACGATGCAAATAAAGTTCAAATTGATTTAAATAATTTAATTAAATGGTGTAATATCAATGGGCTATATTTTAACAATAAGAACTGTAGCGTTGTGACATTTTCTAGAAATCACAGTTCATTATGTTATAACTATAAACTTGAAAATGACATTCTACAAAGACTTGATAGCCATAAGGATCTAGGCGTAATCTTCGATTCTAAAATGAATTTCTCAAATCACATAGACCATGCGATCTCAAAAGCAAACTCTATGCTAGGGTTTGTTTTTCGAAATTCAAAAGATTTCGAAGACCCCTATACATTAAAAGCTCTTTATTCTAGTCTCGTCCGACCACATTTAGAATATTGTACTGTTATATGGAGTCCCTTTACCGCGTCTAGCATTTGTCGTATAGAAAGAGTTCAAAAAAGGTTCACAAAGTTTGCCTTACGAAAAATATATGGTTATTCAAATGTTCCATCTTATGAGACTTGAACTTGCTATCTTAGGTAGGGAACCTGACACCCTTAAGGTGAATGTAGATATAGCTCTACCCCACCTTCTAGAAAAAAAAAATTGTTGGAACCGGAGTGCGGTTAACAATCTAGTTCGTTTGGCAACACCGAGTAGCGGCTATTGCTCCAGTTTCTGATAATCCATTTAGGCGGTCAGTTAGGTGTTAAATTTGTTACAAGGAAGGCATGTAGCTTCGGGATGCACCGTTCAAAAACGTTGCTTCGGTTGTGGAGCTGTAGGAGTGCATCGTAGGGACTGTAGGTGTTCGGGAAATGGGGATGTGTCAGCAGGACAAGGAGCCGTCGTTGTTAGGAAGGTCGTCTGCTGACGATCAGCGCGTAGGAGTTCATCTGAGTTTCACGTTAGCGGCAAATGGTAGGGACACTAGACCATATTTAGGAGTTTGGGTTTATGGAATACAGTTTTTAGGACTTCTTGATTCAGAAGCCGTACCATTGTAGGTGGTGACGGTTGGAAGTTTTTAGAGGGTTAGGGCTTAGGTTAGGAAATAGTAGTGTTGGATCAGAAGCGTTAGCAGATGGAGTAGGTGTAGGTAAAGCTTTTGATAGAATGTCTAGTCATTCCGAATCTTCCACACCAGTTGATCTTGGGTATCGATTTTTGGGCACTATCGGGCATGGTCCCGGATTAGAGATCAGGGGTGCAATGTTCTGATAAAAGAATACAGATTATGAATGTCAGAGGACCCGATTGTGTTTCAATCTGTTACAGACGTAATTGAACAATGTGATGAAAACCTCTTTCCTAACACCATTTATCATCGATGCCGTTTTTGTTCTGCCACACTTAATTCCAACTTTTGATTTGTCATAAATATTAGTCAGTAGATTTGGAAGTGAATCCATTGTGGGAAATGGTAATGAATGTTGTACACAGTACATAAATCATACAACTTCAATATTAAAGTTTTCCGTAGGTACTTAATTTTTAAAATTGCAAACGCTTATTGCTTTTGAAATATGAAATTAAAAGTCGTTGCCCCGCGGTCTTTAAACATCTCTTTGAGTAGCCACATGCTGTCGCAAATTGGTGATATTGTTTGCCAATGCTTAACTACATGTTTCCCTTCATTATTACGAAGCCAATCTAAGTTCGTCAGGTTCAATCTGATTAACCATCTCGTGCGTCATCGCGACGGAGCTTGTAGTGGTCAGCAGGCTATTTAGGCTCGAAAGGGTCTGGCTGTATGGCAACGGTACGATTAATATAATAATATATTCGTTTGCATATACGAATGTCCAACACATATAATGCAATTGATAATGTATACATACCTATAAACTTATTCACAGATCGTAGAGAAAGTGGCACATATATTCATATTTTGTTCCGTTATTTTTTCTTCATGCAAATTAATAATTACGGAGGTCATTCTTTGATGAATAATTTTTCGATTTTTCGTTCTTTTGGGTATTTGATGTCATCTAACATCGTCACATCACATTTTTGGAAGAAATAGGACTCATTCTATCAAAGCGCCAACACGACAACAAAAATGGGCTAAGTAAATGTACAGTAGTTTCTTGTCATAGAAAGTGCTTTCTCAAATTAGCCGTTCGGATTCGGCTTAAAATTGTAGGTCCCCTCCATCCCTGACAACAGTACTCGCACACCGGAATGGTTGAGAGTTGTAAGTCACTTGGCCCTGGTTCTCAGTGGACTGTTGCGCCACCTTATTTATTTTTTTAAATCTACTGTAAGAGATTACTGCAATTATTGCAGAGAGATAGAAGAGATAATTGCATCTCTCGCTGATGTCAACATTGGTGGCGAATTTTGATTTTTTTAATACGAAATTCAAAGTATTTTTTTAACTTTTTTATTATATTTACATATATATCTGGCCAGCTCCTATACTATAAAGTGCGTATCCATTGAAGAGTACATCTGCTAGTTAACTGTCTCGTGCCAAATTTTAGAAATTTTGCTATCGCGACTCGCGAGCTCTCTGCTAGAATATTGAGAGTTTTCTTGCTGAGGGTACTCTCGTAATCCTGTCCACTTGATAGATTTCTTCTGCTGGCATATTATCTATCAGTTGTCCTTAACTGTGTTGTTGCTGCTTTAATTATCGGCACTGTTCTTAAAAAAGAATACAAACAAAATGTTGGGTCAAACCATGGGTAGATCGTCGTAACCAATTCGGTGCAGGGTCTGCTCTTTCAAGGGAACTTCAAATTGAAGATCCTCAACAGTTTCGAAATTTGTGCCGTTTGTCAGTTAGTGAAACAGCAGTAACTTTTCCAGTATGTACAATAAAAAGAATTGTAAGAGACGTCTGTAGAGCAATTTTCAACAGTTTAAGAGACAAGTTTTTAAAGGTAAAAACGAAAAAAAAATGATTCTTAACTGTTTACTCTCGACAGTTACTCGGCAAATACGAACTGCGTTGGTATTCCGCGAGCTTATCTCGGATAGTAGTAAACACATGTGTCCACTAGCGAGTGACTTTCAAAAAGATATAATATCAAGAGTAATTACTCAACTTTCCGCGAACTTTACAGGTAGAACCTTCGAAGAAGGATTTAAAAAACACAAACCTAAACCAAATTTGCAACTCCCGACATAAGTCGCACAAAATTGTTACAACGTTACTTAAACCTTGTTCTTTAATAAAAATCGAATTGAATTTGGGGCCAGTTACAGCTATCATTGAAAGCGATCCAGAAAAATGTTTGAATCGATATTCGACGGTGTTTCCCTTTGATTAGAAATACAAATCACATACTGATCGATCGGAAATCACACAAATAATTTTATTTGAGAAAAAAAGTGTAATTCCGTATTTATTTTTCTCTAAAAATGTATTTTTCTTTTTTCCGGACGGAAAATCATCTTCCTGAACAGTTGATACTTTTATGTTCAAAAGTGAAACGAATCGTTCCACTGATTTGTGTTCCAATTCCACACGATTACAATGACGGATTTTTCCCGTAAATATTTTTCGGTGGATTTGAATCAGGAAATTATTTTCAATGACAGACATTTTTAATGATAGCTACAAACGACCTGTCAAAAAAAATTCCAATGTTTGCAATGATAAAAACAAATGAAAGCTTTACCTGGCGCCTTATATGCGTAAAAACTAAAATCACTTCAGGGTGTCCAATAAAAGAAAAAGCAGGTCGTCTCATGCCGATTAACACTGTTTTAATAAAATTATGAAAAACCTACGTCGGTTTTTCACTTACTAGTGTCCTAAAATGATTTGTGTTTTAATGTTTTTGGCATTCTCAAAGAACTTTGGACATTCCTATTCCCCTTAAAATTATTGAATACGATGTGATCTAAATCAAATTCAGTTTTTGACTTAAATCCTTAAAGTATTAGTTGACAACAATATGACTTGGTGTTGTTTTGTTATTTTATTTGTGACTAAACTTATTGAAAAGGTAAGTATATATTCTACCATGGATAATCTAAAATCGAAAGTTGTGTCTATTTTAACCGTACTGGTTTCTAAGAGAGTTCGTCCGTCGATATTTCTATTATATAGTTTTATAAAATATTAATTTTTTTTATGAATCAAGAATATCATTACATCCAAATGATCAGAGAATAAGTTTTTTGTAATATGTTTAGTTTTAACAATAAGTTCATTTTTTTAAAATTTGTTAAAATCTTGAGAAGAATCCAAAATTCAGATTTTTTATATGCAAATAAAAATTTACAAAAAATAAAAACAAAATTAGTAAAAAATGATGTTTGATTCGAATACCACCAGAATAAATGAAGATTTGACTTCAAAATTATTTCGTTATAGGTAATTTTTGTTTTTTTTTTTTTTAAATCCAATTGGTATATGTTTATAAGGGAAATTAATGATTTTAAAAAATGTTACTAAAACTGATAAAAGTTGGATTTTGCCCAAAAATCACCTGAACAACAACAGATATTTAAATAAAATTAAGTTTTATCATATGCAAAATATTGTTGCTAACTTTAAATTTTTTTTTAGAGAAATTGAATTGAAAAGTATCAAGTATGAAAGCGAGTAAACGTGTTTTATATTGGACATATACCTTTAAACAAGTTTTCTGTAGCCAAATAACCCCTATATTCACTTTGTATCAAAAACTTAATTGTAGCATTTTTATTTTCAGTGTTTTTTGTTTCATAAATAAATTACTATATTATAATAAAAAGTAATAGTGAACGAAAATTAAACTCACCACTAAACAAATCGAATTTCTTTCTTAAAAATCCGAAAAAAAGTTTTGGGGATGACGCAGGGACATGTGAACAAAATGGAGAATATATTAAAGGTGCAAAATTAAAGTATAACAAATGGAATTAGTAAACTGATTTTAACAAAACAACAATGAAACCGGGGCATATAAATTTCTTTAAATATTAATGCAAAATTAACACAAGTAAAAAAGAACATCACTGAGTTATAAACACGATTGGCGAAGATTGAATCATTTCAATCAAACTTGGATTCTGCAAACAAGGTGCTTAAACATGATTTAAACAATATAAATGCTGCATTAACAGATGTGAAAACCGGACTCTTCATCTGCACTTTAAATATAAACAAATATAAAAACAATCTTTCCGCACTTAAAAAAAAATTTGACAATAAACACTGGATATTCAGGAAAACCGTAATGTTACTTGTGATCCTGTACTTTCACCTTCTTTTAGACCTGATTAAAATCTAAGGGAAATATTCCATAATTTGTGTCTTACACTTAGCGCAAAACCTCTCACACTGGCTATAACATTTTTCGCACCCGACCATCGACGCTCAGCTCACCTGATTCTTTAATTATTATCGAATTTACGTCGTCATTTTATAAAAAACTTATTATTTAAATTGGTAACAAAACATTGCAAAATAAATTATAACAAGCCGTTTTGTCTCAGCAATGCTAACTTTGGTCGAAATGCAGATAGGCTATTTTTCTTCGCAACTGCTTCACAAAAAATAATCACTTGTTATAGCAATCTTCATATAAATAAAAAAAAAAACAAAACAAATTGTCATCGGTGTTTACAAGACGTGGACTGGCAATGCAAACAATAATTATTGGCAATAATGACGTCCAGGGTTGTCATGATTAATGCCATTTTTTTTAATACAATTTTACAATTTTATTAAGTATTTGTTTTCTTTCCTTTTTTTTAAATGAGGAGGATTATACATTTTGTAGTACCCGTGGCATGATAGTTAGTGCGTTGGACTGTCATGCAAGGGGTCTTGGGTTCAATCCCTGCCTGCGCCACCTTAATTTAAAAAAAATAATTTTCGCGGGTACTGCCTCTTGCGAGGAATTGAAAAATCCTTCAAGAGTAATTCTTGTCACGAAAAAAGTGCTTTCTCAAACTAGCCGTTCGGATTCGGCATAAAATTGTAGGTCCCTTCCATTCCTGACAACAGTACTCGCACACAGGAATGGTTGAGAGTTGTAAGTTACTAGGCCCTGGTTCACAACGGACTGTTGCGCCACCCCATTTGATTTGATTTGGATTATACATTTTCTATTTCTCATCCTATTTTTAACTTCCCATAGGAAGTTATTGTAATCGGTCCGATTTGTCGAGTTGAAAATTTGAATTAGTTTTTCTTTTTTACCATAGCAATTTAAAAAATATAAAAAATATAATAACTTTCCATCCCGTCTGTTTTCTTTTTGTCTTGCTTATAATTTTGTAGGTTTACGTGTTGGGTTAAAAAAGTTGTCAGTTGAATTATTCTGATAATTTTTAAAATTACCAAAAATTTTTTTCATATAAAGAAATAGATCAGTTTGAAAATGTAGTTTTGTTATTTTATAGTCGACAACAAATTTTTACCAATTTTAATAGCATTTCTTAAATTTTTACAAACTGGATTCTAATTTGAAGTCAATATCTGTTCACGAGATATCGAGAACCGAATATCAATTTTTACCAAATGTGTGTAGTATTTTAGTTTTGTATGAAAATATGGATTTTTATAAAAAAAAACTACAGAAAATCGAAAACAATATTTTCTGTAAAATAAAAAAAAGTTTGAAGACAATATTTTTAATTTATGAAAATTTATGAGTCGAAAGTAATTTTTTTTGTTGTAAAAAAAACTGTCTACCGAATGTTGAAAACAATATTTCTTGTAAGATAAAATAAGTTGGAAGCCATAATCTCAAATTTTTCTTTATTCGTACAATTTTCGAGGTGTCAAATTTGATTTCAGTGTTTTTTTTTTTGATTTATAAAAAAGCCGTTAGTTGGATTTTTTTCATAAAATATACTTGTTTGGTATCAGGTTAAAATATATAATATAAATTTTAGTTCAAGTCTCTAGCGTTTTTGGTTCGTGAGATATTAAGGGTTTTCACCTTTTTTTAAAACTGCTATGGTAAAAAAACCACCCACACAATTTTCTTGAGAGCCCTTTCTGCATCTTTCTGCCTTATTATCTATATAACAAAGTTTATTTGAAGTCGATCTTGAGCTATGGACGACGAAAAAAACGTCGGACGTACGAACGTACGTACACACGCTCTCACAGGCATCGTTCTTAAAATCCTTTATTTCGGTTCTAGGGATCTTGAATCGTCGAGAAATGTCAAAATTTTCAATTTGACAAATCAACCCATTACAATAATTTCCTATGGGAATTTAAAAATGTATTTTCAAATCAAATTTATATGAAAAAAGACATAGTTTCCACTGCTTTGCCATGTTTACTCTCGACAGCTACTCGCAAAATTCGAACTGTGTTCGTATTCCGCGATGTTATCTCGGATAGTGGTAAACACATGTGTCCACTTGCGAGTGACTTTCAAAAAGATCGAATGTAGAGAGTAGTTTGTCAACTCTCCGCGAACTACTCTCCACACTATGTCCACTTGCAAGATCGCTCTCGAGAGCAGCTTGAAAGCGACTCTCAGCATTTTTACTCTCAAATGGACACTCACCTATAGATTTCTTCTGCTAGCATATTTTCATTTAACAGTTGTCCTTTACTGTGTTGTTGCTGCTTTAATTATCGAAACTGTTCTTAAAAAAGAATAAAAAACAAAATGTTGGGTCAAACCATGGGTAGATCGTCGTAACCAATTCGGTGCAGGGTCTGCTCTTTCAAGAGAACTTCAAATTGAAGACCCTCAACAGTTTCGAAATTTGTGCCGTTTGTCAGTTAGTGAAACAGTCTTCAGTAACTTTTTCGGATTCCAGTATGTACAATAAGAAGAATTGTAAGAGACGTCGGTAGAGCAATTTTCAACAGTTTAAAAGACAAGTTTTTAAAGGTAAAAACGAAACAAAAATTATTCTTAACTGTTTACTCTCGACAGCTACTCAGCAAATACGAACTTCGTTGGTATTCCGCGAGCTTATCTCGGATAGTAGTAAACACATGTGTCCACTTGTGAGTGACTTTCAAAAAGATTGAATATCAAGAGTAATTACTCAACTTTCCGCGAGCTACTCTCGCTCTCGGGAAATGCTTAAGAGCGACTCGTAGCACGTTTACTCTCGAATGGACACCCACCTTTAACATAAATATAATATTCAAAACAAACAGCAACACACACAATTATTTAAAACCAAAAATAAAACAGAAAACGAAATCCTACTCCGGCGTTTTCAAACTTTAATGCAATGATTGCAACAAATTTTACAGGTAGAACCTTCGAAGAAAGATTCAAAGAACACAAGCCCAAACCAAATTGCAGGGAGTTGCATAAGTCGCACAAAATTGTTACAACGTTACTTAAACCTTGTTCTTTTTTGGCCGGATATCCAGTCCCAGCTTATCATAAAAATCGAATTGAATTAGTGGCCAGTTATAGCTATCATTGAAAGCGATCCGGAAAAATGTTTGAATCGATATTTGACGGTGTTTCCCTTTGATTAGAAATACAAATTATATACTGATCTTTCAGAAATCACACAAAGAATTTTATTTGACAAAAAAGGGTTATTGCGTATTTATTTTTCTCTATAAATGTATTTTTCTATTTTCCGGACGGAAAATCATCTTCCTGAACAGCTGATACTTTTACGTTCAAAAGTGAAACGAATCGTTCCACTGATTTGTGTTCCAATTCCACACAATTACAATGACAGATTTTTGCCGTAAATATTTTTCGATGGATTTCAATCAGGAAATTATTTTCAATGACAGACATTTTTAGCGATAGCTACAAACGACCTGTAAAAAAAATTCCAATGTTTGCAATGATGAAAACAAATGAAAGCTATAACTGGCGCCTTATATGCGAAAAACTAAAATCACTTCATGGTGTCCCATAAAAGAAAGAGCAGGACGTCTCATGTCGAGTAACACTGTTTTAAAAAAATTATGGAAAACCTACGTCGGTTTTTCACTTACTAGTGTCCACAAACGATTCGTTTTTTAATGTTTTTGGCATTCTCAAAAAACTTTGGACATTCCTATTTCACTAAAAATTAGTGCATACGATGTGATGTTAAATTAAACTCAGTTTTTGACTTAAATCCTTAAAGTATAAGTTGACAACAAATTTTATGACTTGGTGTTGTTTTGTTAATTTTTGTGTGACTAAACTTATTGAAAAGGTTTATATATTCTACCACGGAAAATCTCAAATCGAAAGTTGTGTCTATTTTAACCGTACAGCGCGCTGGTTCCTATGAGAGTTCGTCCGTCGATATTTCTATTATATAGTTTTATAAAATATTAATTTTTTTTATGAATCAAAAATATCATTACATCCAAATGATCAGAGATTAAGTTTTTTGACATTTGTTAATATGATTAGTTTTAACAATTTTAATATAACAATATTAAAATCTTTAGAAGAATCCAAAAGTCAGATTTTTTATATACAAATAAAAATTAACAAAAAATAAAAACAAAATTGGTAAAAAATTATGTTTGATTCGAACACCTCCAGAATAAATTGAAGATTTGACTTCAAAATTATTTCGTTATAGGTAATTTTTGTTTTTTTTAAATCCAATTGGTATATGTTTATAAAAGAAATTAATGATTTTAAAAAATGTTACTAAAACTGATAAAAGTTGGATTTTGACCAAAAATCCCCTGAACAACAACAGATATTTAAATAAAATTAAGTTTTATCATATGCAAAATATTGTTGCTAACTTTTAATTTTTTTTTTTTGAAAAATTGAATTGAAAAGTATCAAGTATGAAAGCGAGTAAACGTGTTTTATATTGGACATACCTTTAAACAAGTTTTCTGTAGCCAAAGAATTAAAAACTTAATTTTAACATCTTTACTTTCAGTGTTTTTAATTCATAAATAAGTTTCTATATTATAATAACAGGTATTAATGAACGAAAATTAAACTCACCACTAAACAAATTGAACATTTCTCTCAAAAATCCGAAAAAAGTTTGGAGGATGACAGCAAAATGTGGACAAAATGGACGATAAATTAAAGGTGCAAAATGAAAGTAGGTATAACAAATAGAATTAATAATACTGATTTTAACAAAACACATTACTTTAAATATTAAGGCACAATTAGTACAAATACAAAAGAACATGAATAAATTATAAACACTATTGGCGAAGATTAAATCACTTCAATCAAACTTGGATTCCGCAAACATGTTGCTTATACTAATAGCAATATAAACGCTACATTAACAGATATCAAACCCGAACTCTTCGCTTGCACTTTAAATATAAACAAATATGAACGCAATCTTTCCGTACTTCAAAATAAATTTGAAGATAAACACTGGAGATTCAGGAAAACCGAAACAATGAGCGCAAAACCTCTCATCAACATTTTTCGCACCCCACCATCGACGACGCCGAGTTCACCTGATTCTTAAATTATTATCAAATTTACAAAAGAAAACAAATAAAATTAAATTATTAAAATTGGTGGAAGAACAAGCCACTTGGGTTCCGCAATGCTAACTTTGGCCAAAATGCAGGTAGCCCAATGCTTCACAAAAAATAATCACTTGTTATTGCAATCTGCACTCCAATTAAAAAAGCAAAACAAACTGTCATCGGTGTTAACAAGACGCTGACTGCCAATAATAATTATTGCCAATAATGACATCTTGTCCAGGGTTGCCATAATTAATGCGATTTTTGTATTAATACAATTTTATTAAATATTTGTCTTCTTTTCTTTTTTCTTATTTTAGGATTATAAATTTTCTATTTCTCATCCTATTTTTAACTTCCCATATAAAGTAATTGAATTTAGTCCGATTTGTCGAATTAAAAATTTGAGTGAGTGCTGTTTTTACCATAGCAATTTAAAAAAGGCGAAAATTTTGCGTTAGCCAAAAATATCTCACGAACAAATAACGCTAGAGACTTGAACTAAATTTTAAATTATATACTGTAACAAACAAGTCTATTTTTTTTACATCTTGTAAATAAAATTAACAAAAGTTGGTAAAAATTGATTTTTGACTTAAAAATCTTTTCAAAACTTTGAGATATTGGCTTTAAAATAATTTTATCTAGGCAACGGCCTAGTCACTGATAAAGCTTCGGTTTCCATCGATAACCGAAATCAAATTATTGTTTTCAGCATACGCAAATATTTTGAGAAAAATCGAATTTGGGTTTTTGTAAACATACATTTTCAACTCAAATAACTTTCCAAAACTTTAAGATAGATATTGGCTTAAAACTAATTTTATCTTTTAAAAAATATTGTTTTCAACATTCTGTAATATTTTAAGAAAAATCAAATTGATGGTTCTTTCACAACAAATTAAAAACCTACAAAAAATTAACAAAACTTGGTAAAAATTGATTTTTGACTTAAACATCTTTTCAAAACTTTGAGATATTGGCTTTAAACTAATTTTATCTTTTAAAAAATATTCCTGTTAACATTTAAAAAAAATCGAATTGACAGTTTTTAACGAAAAATAAAAACTTAAAAGTATACAATATTAAAATTAATAAACATTTACTTTGGACTAAAATATATTTTCAAAAATTAAAAATATTGGCTTCAAACTTATTTTATCTCACAGAAAATATTGTTTTCGACATTCAGCTAATTATGAATCTAAGAGTCAGTTTTTCCATTAAAAATCCACAAAATATAGTATGCAAATGCTACTAAAATTCGTAAAAATTGGTTAACGACTAAAAATCTTGCTAACAAAAATAGATTTTGAAATCAAACTTTTTCATCAGCTTTTTAATTAGGTGTTAAGTCGCACGATCTGAGAGGCCAATTGACCGGTCCAGAAGGTGAAATAAAATGTTCACCGAACTCGCCTCACAATAAGTCCGTTGTTGCGCGTGCTGTGTGACATGTGGCACCGTCTTGTTGAAACCACATGTCAAGTTCTTATTGGATATCATCTCACGGTAGCGCTTACCATTCTCAGTTACGTTACGATTCGCATTATCTTTGAAGTAGATCTTTTTTACGTTGCCGTAGGTCGTAATTACTTACTCAAGGTGGCGCTACAGTCCTGTGTGAACTAGGGCCTCGCCCAACAAACTTCTCCATCTAGCTCGGTCCCTAGCTAGATGTCTCCAGGTTCACGCTAAAAGTTGGGTGAGGTCACCTTCCACTTGTGCGCGCCACCTGATCCGCGGTCTTCCTCTACTGCTCTGTCCTGTGGGTGTGGATTCGAAGACTTTCCGGGCCTTCTGGCTAAGTCTACGTCGGTGTACAGCCCGTACAGCTCGTCGTTCCATCTTCTCCTCCACTCCCCTTCGATGCACCGTAGATCACACGAAGAACTTTTCTCTCGAAGCGACCCAAGGTGCTTTCATCCGACTTTGCCATAGCCCATGCTTCTGCACCGTATAGCAGGACAGGTGATAATGAATGGTCTTATATAGCAAAACTTTGGTCCCTCGAGAGACGACTTTGCCACTCAATTGCCTTGTTAGTACAAAGAAACAGCGGTTAGCAAGAGTTATTATGTGTTTGATCTCTGACGACAGCATGTACTTTGTTTTGCCCTCATTAACAGTTAAATCCATTATGGCCGCCTCTGCATCAATACTCACAAAAACCCCATTGACATCATGCTGAGTTCTTCCAATTATGTCAATGTAATTTAGTAATTGGACAGACTTTTGAAAGATAGAGCCTCTAGCAGTGGCGTAGCTAGACCTTTGGGGGCCCCATCACCTCTTACCAAAACTGGGCCATAACCTTATAACCTTTTTTTTAAATTAAAACACTAACGTCAATAAATAAGTTAAATTTAATTCAATGTATGACGACATAGGAACTTTAACATAAATACATACTACATAATATATAGATAAATGTTTTATAAAGCTCAAAAAAAATTAAATAATATTTGCACTTCTTCTCAAAGTACTACTATCCTTGCCTTTTTTTCTGCAAATTTATTTATTAAATCTTCCATACCTGAAGAAGATTTCAGTTTTTCAAGATTATCTGCTTCTATTGATAAAAGTGATAAATCTGACAACCTCTTCTGTCCCATTGAAGTTCTGAGATAATTTCTTATTATTTTCAGCTTGGACAAAAAGATCTTTCAGCTATTGCTGTGGTGACCGGAAGAGCCAAAAAGAGAAAGCATGCTGTTATTACTTCAGAAAAACTAGAAGCTAGACTATTAAATTCGATGACTAATAATTTAGCAAGTTCTTTTATGGAATGAAGTTTGAGGATTTCGGATTTAAGGCATGTTTTTAGAGCAATTAGTTGATTGCAGAAATCACAATGATATGTCTGTATTGTACTTTCCACTAGCTTTTTTGAACCTTGATATATCTCATCATTTGAGAACGATAAAAGCTTATCCGGTTCCAACACTTCAAGCATACTACTGAGACTATGAAGTCTTTGAAAACTTTGCTGAGTTTGTCCAATCAAAATGTCCAAGCAGGAATTGTAAATATTGACTTTGAAGTAAATTTCCGGACCAAAAATTCTATGATCTTCTGCCAACTCATCAAAAAACCGCTTCGTTATTTTCCTCCTTTTATTTTTGAAGACAAGCGTCACTCCCCAATCGTTGGCTAAATCCTTGGACTGGTTTGTTTTTCTGTGTGATGTTGGAGTTGGTGGCTGTGTCAGGCAGGACGATATATTTTAAAAGCTCGAATAAAAAAGTGTTTGCAGGTTGAAGTTGTAGTATTGTTGGTCGGTAGGACATGAAAAAAAGAAAAAGATACACAGGAAAAAAAATTTGACGCATGTAAAAAAGGATCATCGGAACCTTTTTTTGTAATAAAATTTTATTAAATATTTAAGTGAATTTTTTTACACACGTCTTGTGCTGATACAGCGGTAGCTACGCCACTGGCCTCTAGTGTTGACGTGTGAGCTCTGCAATATTCTTTCAAGCACGATGTTAAAAAAATCACATGACAGCGCATCACCTTGTCCAAAACAAGGAGCAGCTTGAATTCTCCATGGTCACCCTGCACAAACGTACGAGTTTGGCAGGGATGCCAAAACTAGACATGGCTCTATACAGCTCGTCCCTGTAGATGCTGTCATATGCGGCGTTGAAATCGATGAAAAGATGGTGGGTGTCGTTTTGGTGTTCTTGGGTTTTTTCCAGGATCGGCCGTAATGTGAATATTTCATCGACTGTGGACTTTCTTGGTTTAAAACCACACTTATAAGGACCTATCAGGTTGTTAACGATGGGCTTTAGACGTTCATATATTACGGCAGAGAAGATTTTATAGGCGATGTTAAGTAGACTGATTCGGCAAACAATATTGAGGTTCCATTAATCGGGCATACTTTCTTCAGACCATATCTTACAGATAAGTTGGTGCATGCTCCTAACCAACTTATCTCCAGCTGCTTTAAAGAGCTCGGCATTCAAGCCATCCGCTCTAGCGGCCTTTTTAGACTTCAGCTTAGATATGGCAATCTTTACTTCGTCTAAGTCGGGAGGACGGGATTTTTGGCTTTCGTCGTCTATGTTGAATGGACCATCATCCTGCCTGACAGCGAAATTCGGTTCGTCGTCACCGTTATACAGTCTGCAGAAGTGGTCCTTCCATATACTCAGCATTGACTGTGGCTCTGCTATGATGTTTCCACTTTCGTCTTTGCAGTCTTCGGTTCTAGGTTTATGTACCTGCGAATTTCATTTAACCTGTTCATAAAACTTTCGAACATCATTCCTGCTTTCAAACCTCTCAACATCTTCCACCGCACTCTTCTCATGCCCTCTCTTTTTCTTTCTGTGAAGTCGGCATTCCTCTCACCTCTTCTGCTCATAGAGCTCATGAGCAGCTCTCGTCCTTTTATGCAGCGCCGCCGCTTTGAGTGCCTGTTGTTTGGCTGCATTTGCCTGCCGATATTCCTTGCTGGTGGCTGTTTGAAGCCCAACACATCAGAGGCGGCTTCTCTGATTGGATCTTGGCAATGTTGCCACTGGTTTTCGATACATTGTGTTGGCGGCAGATAACTTCGAGAGAGGTTACTTGTAACTCAGTCGGAAAAGGATTTGACGATCTGTGGCGATTTAAGCCGTTCGACGTTGTACCTTTTCCCAGCACCTCCCTGTTTTGCCTTGGGTCTGGAAATCCGAAGATCTACCTTGGCTACAACGAGGTAGTGGTTCGAGTCCTTATGTCCTTCGGATAGTTCCATCCATAATGCTGGAAGCGTGTCTGCCGTTGATTGCAATATGGTCAATCTGGTTGACGGTAGATTGATCTGAAGAAGCCCAAATTCCTTTGTGGATGTTGAGGTGTGAAAAACGCATACTGGCTACCATAACGTTTCGCCCCGCAGAAAAATCTATGATCCTGAAACCGTTGTCGGAAGTGTTGCCGTGCAGGCTGTTCTTCCCCATTATACCACCAAAGATGTCTTCCCTTCCTAGCTTGGCATTAAAATCGCCCAGGACACTTTTAATATCGTAGCTAGGACACGCTCATATGTTTTGTCTTAGAGCTCGAAGAACATATCTTTGGTGTTGTCGTCTTTCTCTTCTGTTGGGGCGTGCGCGCATATCAGGCTAATTAAGCCTTGATGCGTATGGGCATGAGGCGCTGATTGAATCACCTATAGCTCAAGACTTCTTGCCTAAGTCTGGCTCCAATGACGAAGCCGCATCCAAATAAGCGCTGTTGGTTTTCGTGGTAGCAGTCACCATAATAAATATCGCAGTTTTTCATCCTATTTTTGCCCGGCCGATCTTATCGTATTTCCTGGATGGCTGTGATGTCTGCTGTCTAAGGCCTCCGCTAATTCTTCGGCCGCACGTGGTCTGTTAAGGGACCTAACATTCCACGTGCATATCCAAAGTTCGTTGTCGTTCGTTTGCGTTGGTTGTCAACAGTAAATACGTCCGTATCCGAGGCTTGTTGGTGCTTCGCAACTATGAAAGCTTTTACGTGTCACCCCAGGTAGTCACCCCAACGGCACAACCCCCAACCTGGAGGGCCAGATCCTAAGTATAACTCCAAGGATGGGGAGCCGATGAAACCGCTCCTTATAGGCCTGGGCTCCGAATAAGTCGAAGAAGCCCTATAAGGTGTTCACTAAGTAGTTCAACCTTACTGGAACTGTAGACGCCACCGTTGATTCCATCTCGGGAATGCCTCTGCTGCCGTCCGGTGAAGGAGATGTGCCTTAGTGGAAACACCTCTCCCCCTCTCTCGTTTGCTGCCCCAACAACTTTCCACTGGTGTTGAAACCCGAACTCCAGTTGAGGTACTAGGCACCCCATGTTCACCACGGGGAGGTGAGAGTAGAAGTTGATAGACAGAGGTTGGTTTTAAGAAAAACATGTGGTCACTTGTGTCCTCTTGATTGCACATGTCTACCATTTGAACATTGCCGTAGGTCGTTCGGCTTTATTTCTTGCTCCAGCTGTATTTTGAAAGGCATCACACCTAAATCCTTCCGACGTTTGTGCGTAATAGAGGCCAAATTGCTGCTAACGGCAACGAATCGATAATTGATGGTCAACACTAACACTGGCCGATACAGCTGCTATATTTTTTTCAGTTCACACTCTACGTAAGCGTGTTGGTGGTTTATTGTCCAACAATCTAAATTTGGTGCGAAATTTAGTCACAATAGCCCGAATAGTCGCTTCAGTGGGTCGATTAAACTGACCATAAAAAGGAAGCGTGTGTTATATGAACTTTCTTAACAGAGCATTTTGATAATGAAATTCAATAACTTGAAAGCTTTGTTCATTTTTAAGATGATTTATGGTTAAATTATAGATCAAACTGAAGGTGTTTGACTGCAGTGAAACAAAACATGAAACGTGAGTCAGCTTCTTAAAGCAGTGTTGCCAAAAAGATAATAGCTAAAAAATCACCCTTTACAAAACAAAAATTAATTTGTTTGTCAATATCTTTGGTGGTTCTTGAAAACACGCACAGAAATCTCTCTAAAAACCTTTGATTTAGATTCTTCCAGGGACCTCGAAACGTCGAGATATGTTACAGTTTTCATTTCGACAGTCTGAACGATTGCTTTAAGCTTCAATCATTAGCTAAAAATTAAGTTCATATTGAATATCAAAAAAATTCGAAAACTTGTTACCTTAATATACAATTAATTTATTTTGCTGCACATGAATGTCTAATTTCAAGATCTTACAACTACGAACAATTTTAATTTCAATAATTTTAACATTACTTTATAAATATTGTTAATGTAGAAATAAAATATCTACAATCTCAATGAGAAAACGTTAACTTACCGTCGAAGCCCAATTAAGTATGCAATAAGTTTGTTAATACATAACAAACTATGATACAAAATTTGTGACTTTAAGAATTTTTTGTTTAAAGTTTAAATGTTAGATCTTCCGGCACTAATTCAACTTTTTTTGAATCAAAAGGAAGCGAAACATTTTTTATCATTACAACAGTAAACTGAATTTTAAAATTCCTTTTTGACAGCGAGTGGTTTTTGAAACAACTTAGTTTCCTCATTAAAAGTTAGATATGTGTTTTAAATAATTATAGGAAATATTTATCCGCCTTTGGCTGTGAACTTGGCCCGCATGTCTCAAAGATTTGCATGATTCAATCGGGCCTGATATGAATCATGGAAAACTTTGAAACACAGTCACATACCAAAAAAGGATTGGAGAAATATTTTAAACCTAACCTTATATCTACTTAACTAATTTAATCGAACTTAGACATCTGACAAATTTGGCATGAAAAAAATTAACAACACTTATTATAAAATTTAAATAGTTAAGTTTCTAATTAAATTGTAAACACTGTGATTGGTCCGAACTATGTTGAGGTTGAGTGAAGGGTTCAGATTTGATTTTCGTGTCCGGAGCACTTGTCAATTCCTCGTAGACAGTTTCGATGGGAGGCTCGGTTCTCGGATTCTTCAAACTATCTAGAATGCCGTTGAAGACCGATTCGGCCTCGCCATGCACACTGTTCGGTGTTAGTGGCTCGACGATCTCTGATTCAGGTGACATTTGCGAGAAATAGTCCGATGTGTCAGAATTAACAGTCATAGAATTGGCATCTCCGCTTGTCGTCGAGGCTGGCGAAGGCAGAGTGTAAGGCAAGCGATTGAAATTGATGAGGGAATCGTGGAAGGAATGTAGCTGAGGGATGTGATGCGGACTAGCTGTGTTGTAGACCATTTGGGAAGGCGTCATAACTGGCAGGTGTTGCAGCCACTGATATGCAGTTTCTTGTTTTACGTTGTAACCTGTGTCATGCCTAATGTCATAAGTTGGTGTCTCTTGTTTTACGTTGTAAGCTGAAGAATTAAGGTAGATGGGTTCGTAAGAGAATTTGATGTCAATATCCGAAATTGATGGCGATGGCGTTGGCAGTGGGTTGGGGGGCGGTGGTGGTGGAGCAGTCAGAGTTGGCAAATGTAACGTATGCCTTCGGTATTGTGTTGGTAATTGTTGAATACTATTTTCATGTTGGTTAAACATTTCTTTTTCTGCTTCTCTAATTTTGATCTTACGGCGCTGATTCTTAAACCATATTCTTACTGGACCTGGCGGCATTGACAGCTTTGCTGCTAATTGTTCTGCTCTTTCGGTATTGACGTAGTTGCATTGCATGAAATAATACTTAAGCTCGGCTACTTGATCATTTGTGAAAACAGTACGGCTTCGACGCGGTCTTCGCATCACAAGGCTATTTGATAATTTTTCTGTAAAAAAATCATAAGTATGGTAAAGTTTAGGTTATAGAAAAGATTTGATAAAATTTAATGAGGTTTGTGTATTTAATATAAATAAAATATATATGCATCTCAGTTCAATAATAATATTTTGTCAGTTAGTTTTTCGGTTGCAGTATAAACATGTTCCCTTTAGTTTATTGTTTGTTTAAAACGTTATTCCGCGTTTAACGTACGCTGATGACAGACAATATTCAAATCATGAGTGCCTTTCAGAAAGAGCAATTTAAGCAGCAAAAATGTTGATGTCAACGAATTAAATCTCAAGATACAACATTTGTTACCAGGAGACTTGGTGTCATACAAATCTAATGATACAGTTTGTGATGCCACTGAAGCTGTGAATTATTAAACTGAATTTTTGAACCCATTGGATTTACCAGACATGCCACCGCATAATTAAAAACTGAAGGTTGGATCCCCGGTAATTTGGTTTCGTTATTTGAACTCACCACGGTTGTGCAACGGTACGCGATTAGTAATTACAAAATTGATGAAAAATGTTATCGAAGCCATAATTCTAAATCGCAAATTTCGAATAGATACATATTGTACAGATGTGCCAATTTAATTCAAAAGCCTTCAATTTCCAATTATCAATAAGTCTCAAGGCCAAACGATGCATGTCTGCAGCTTAGATTTGAGCACTTCATGTTTTTCACACGGACAATTATATGAGTACGTGGCGTGCTCTCCAGTGGCCAAACCATCCAGTTTGTTTATATTGGGGAAAGATGGAATCACAAAAAATATTGTACACTCTGTTGTATTAAGGAATTGATTTTGTTTTTTTTTGTAGTATTGTCATAATTAGCGATATGCATATCATTTTAAAGAATTATCTTTAGTAAATTCAAACAATTTGTAATGTGATTTGTTATTTTAGTATTTTGTCACCGTTTACAGTGCTCTATAGCTCTCCTACTTAAAGGGTGATTTTTTTGAGGTTAGGATTTTCATGCATTAGTATTTGACAGATCACGCGGGATTTCAGACATGGTGTCAAAGAGAAAGATGCTCAGTATGCTTTGACATTTCATCATGAATAGACTTAATAACGAGCAACGCTTGCAAATCATTGAATTTTATTACCAAAATCAGTGTTCGGTTCGAAATGTGTTTCGCGCTTTACATCCGATTTATGGTCTACATAATCGACCAAGTGAGCAAACAATTAATGCGATTGTGACCAAGTTTCGCACTCAGTTTACTTTATTGGACATTAAACCAACCACACGAATGCGTACAGTGCGTACAGAAGAGAATATTACGTCTGTTTCTGAGAGTGTTGCTGAAGACCGTGAAATGTCGATTCGTCGCCGTTCGCAGCAATTGGGTTTGTGTTATTCGACCACATGGAAGATTTTACGCAAAGATCTTGGTGTAAAACCGTATAAAATACAGCTCGTGCAAGAACTGAAGCCGAACGATCTGCCACAACGTCGAATTTTCAGTGAATGGGCCCTAGAAAAGTTGGCCGAAAATCCGCTTTTTTATCGACAAATTTTGTTCAACGATGAGGCTCATTTCTGGTGGAATGGCTACGTAAATAAGCAAAATTGCCGCATTTGGAGTGAAGAGCAACCAGAAGCCGTTCAAGAACTGCCCATGCATCTCGAAAAATGCACTGTTTGGTGTGGTTTGTACGCTGGTGGAATCGTTGGACCGTATTTTTTCAAAGATGCTGTTGGACGCAACGTTACGGTGAATGGCGGTCGCTATCGTTCAATGCTAACAAACTTTTTGTTGCCAAAAATGAAAGAACTGAACTTGGTTGACATGTGGTTTCAGCAAGATGGCACTACATGCCACACAGCTCGCGATTCTATGGCCATTTTGAGGGAAAACTTCTGAGAACAATTCATCTCAAGGAATGGACCGGTAAGTTGGCCACCAAGATCATGCGATTTGACGCCTTTAGACTATTTTTTGTGGGGCTACGTCAAGTCTAAAGTCTATACAAATAAGCCAGCAACTATTCCAGCTTTGGAAGACAACATTTCCGAAGAATTCGGGCTATTCCGGTCGAAATGCTCGAAAAAGTTACCCAAATATGGACTTTCCGAATGGACCTCCTAAGACGCAGCCGCGGTCAACATTTAAATGAAATTATCTTCAAAAAGTAAATGTCATGGACCAATCTAACGTTTCAAATAAAGAATCGATGAGATTTTGCAAATTGTATGCGTTCCCAAGCTCTTAAAAAATCACCGTTTATGTACCACATCCTTACATACTTCAATCAATTATTAACTTCTAGCAAAATATTCTCTTGACATTATTTTTGTGACAAAACAACGGATCAGCTAGCAGAAAAATAGAAATGTTTGTATTAAATTATTCTACGATTAAAGAGTGTGCTATTTCTCTGCCCATAACTGTATATTCATCAGACGCTGAATCCACTAGTTCTGATTATTTTTTTACTTTCTTATGATGTTGGCCTAATTATTAATTTAAGTTCCCACCCTAGAAAGCCGAACTTTGCCGAAATATGCCCAAAAACCATTTTTGTCGCTTATTGAAATACATATAGATTTTTTTTAATGCAATCATATTCTACGAATTTAAGGCAAATAAATAAGCTAATTTAGTTGTAACGGTTTTCAAAATTCCGATGTTTAAAAATTAGGTATGATAGATATTAACAACATAAAGTAACAGAAATAGGCAGTTTGACATAACTATTAGATGGGAGGGGTAATTTTTCTCAGAAGTTAGTTGGTTACATTAAAGTGGCTGTTAGTTGGGAAGTCCAACACACTTAGAGTATGGTCCGTTGTAATACCACATGGATCAGTGGATCAGCTTAACTCGTCGAACCAAATCAAGCGTAGGAGACAAATAATGTCAGAATTTTTTAGTTCGCTGGTATCGTTGAAGTGGTAGTTTCCAAGGTGGATTCTACGTCTTTGTGATAAGGTAGGGCATATGCACAGAAGATGAGAGATTGTCTCCTCCTCCTCCATGCAACTCCTACAAAGATCATTTGCAGGGGCTCCAAGTCGAATAGCAAGCCTACTCAGAGTGATTAATTGTTTTCTCTATGGTATATATATAAGGGCATATGTATAAGGGCATATTTTTATTTAAAAAAAGAGGCTGGGATGCGACCCACACTGATAACTTCCCATCCCGTCTGTCGATTTGTCTTGCTTAAAAGTTTGTCTGTATGTACTCGTATCAATTTTTACCAAATTTGTGTAGATTTTATTTTTTATGAAAAAACGGACTGTTGGATTTTATATAAAAATTACTGAATATTGAAAACAATATTTTCTGTGAAATAAAATAAGTTCGAAGCCAATATTTTTAGTTTTTGAAAAGCTATTTGAGCCGAAAGTAAATTTTTACCAAGTTTTAGTATTGTTTTTTTTTTTTAGAGTTTTATTTTTTGTAAAAAAACTGTCAATTCGAATTTTTTAAAAATTTTACCAAATGTTAAAAACAATATTTCTTATAAGATAAAATTAGTTTGAAGCCAATATTTAAAATTTTTGAAGGGATATTTGAGTCGAAAATCAATTTTTACCAACTTTTATACATTTTTTTTTTAGGTTTTTATTTTTTGTAAAAAAAACGGTCAATTCGATTTTTCTCAAAATTTGTCCTAATGTTGAAAACAATATTTCTTATAAGAAAAAATTAGTTAGAAGCTAATAGCTCAAAGTTTTTAAAAGATATTCGAGTCGAAAATCATTTTGTACCAACTTTGGTTATTTTTTTCGGTTTTTAATTTTTTGTAAAAATACTGTCAATTCGATTTTTTTCCAACTTTAACTGAATGTTGAAAACAATATTTTTTGAAAGATTAAAGTAAATTAAAGTCAATATCTCAAAGTTTTGAAAAGATATTTGATTCGAAAAACAATTTTTACCAACTTTTATACTTTTTTTTAGGTTTTTATTTTTTGTAAAAATACTGTCAATTCGATTTATAAGAGTTGGTAAAAATTGATTTTCGACTCAAATATCTTTTCAAAAATTGTAGATATTGGCTTTTAACTACTTTTATCTTTCAAAAAATATTGTTGTTAACATTAAGTAAAATTTTGAAAAAAATCGAATTGATAGTTTTTGTACAAAAAATTAAATACCTAAAAAAAAATTTAACAAGAGTTGGTAAAAATTGATTTTCGACTCAAATATCTTTTCAAAAACTAAAAATATTGGCTTCAAACTTATTTTATTTTACAGAAAATATTGTATCCAATATTCAGTGATTTTTATATAAAAACCCAACAGTCCGTTTTTTCATAAAAAATAAAATCTATAAAAAATAGTACGCAAATTTGGTAAAATCGATACTAGTACATATAGGCAAACTTTTAAGCAAGACAAATTGACAGACTGGATGGGAAGTTATCAGTGTGGGTCGCATCCCAGCCTCTTTTTAATATTGTGACGTGATACCGAAGAACTAGCAAAGTAAAAAATTCAAATAAAAGATTTGTTTATAGTAAATCAAAAATTGGAAAAAAGGGATTTTGTTTACCCAGAATATTTTATGAAAAAAAAATTATATTACTTCGAAAACAAATGTAAGCAATTAAAAATCACGTTTTTGGCATCTGGGACATTTTTTTCACTCGAAGATTTTGGTCAAAAATAACGATATGAATATCGAAATAATTGTATGTTATAAAAGATATTGCAGTTTATATTTAATGAAATAAAAAGAGGCTAGGATGAAATCTACCCTGATAACTTTCCATCCGTGTCAGTCTTTCGACTATAACCTTAACAATGAACAACAATATTTTTTGAGAGCTAAAATAATGTGAAATCAATGTCTCCATTTCTTTTTATAATACTTAAGTTAAAAACCATTTCATATCAGTATTTTGTTGTTTTGGTAGGTTTTCGTGTTTTGTAGACAAAATTGTCAGTTGGATTATTCTAAAAAATAACTAAAAGTATGCAATATTTTACATAAGATAAAATTACTTTTATTTCAATATCGATTTCATACGAAATTTTCAATCGAACACAAATTTGTATCAATTTTACGAGCCTTTTCTGGAATACTTTCATTTCTTATAAAAAAAGTTCCAATCGGATTTTTCTAAGGACATCATGTTGCTTTAATAATAAAATCAATATCTTCTCGAAACATTCGAATCCAACACCAGATTTAATCAACTTTTAGTAGTGATTTTATTTTTTGTCGATTCGGTTTTTTTTTCAAAATTTAACCAGATTTATTGACATCTTATTATTCTTGGTTCCATTAAATTATCTACTTTTTTTATTTAATACAATACGTTGTTGTTATTATTAACTTCAAATAGGAAGTTACTGTAATGGGTCCGATTTGTTAAATTGAAAATATTGACATTTCTCGACGTTTCAAGGTCCCTAGAGTAGAAATGAAAGATTTTTAGAAAGATGTATGTGCGTGCGTGTGTACGTACGTTCGTACGTCCGTACGTTCGCGAGTTTTTTTCGTCGTCCATAGCTCAAGAACCAGAAGAGATATCAATTTCAAATAAATTTCGTTATACAGGTAATAAGGCAGAAAGATGCAGAAAGGGCTCTCAAGACAATTGCGAGGGTGGTTTTTTTACCATAGCAGTTTGAAAAAAAAGGTGAACATTTTGGTTAACCCTAAATATCTTACGAACTAAAAACGCTAGAGACTTGAATTTAATTGTATATAATAAACTGTAATGTCATACCAAACAAATATATTTTTTGGAAAAATTCCATTTGACCGTTCTTTTTATAAATCGAAAAAACTGAAAAAAAATTTGTCACCTCCAAAATTTTAAGACTAAAATATGATTTTATCTCCAAAACAATTTTGTGCAACGAAGAATAATGTTTTTGGCATCTGATAAGATTTTGAGAAAAATCGAATAAACAGTTTTTTTTACAAAAAATAAAAATAAAAAAAAACATTACTCAAAATTGGTAAAAAATGAATATCGATTCAAATATCTTTTCAAAAACTTGAAATTTGGGCTTCAATCTTATTTAATCTTATAAGAAATAATGTTTTTTAACATTCAGTAAAATTTTGAGAAAAATCGAATTGACAGGTTTTTTAAAAAAAAATTAAAAACCGAAAAAAATTAACAAAAGTTGGCAAAAAATGATTTTCGACTCAAATATCTTTTCAAAAATTTGAAATATTGACTGAAAAAATGTATAAAAGTTATTAAAAATTGATTTTCGACTCAAATATTTTTTCAAAAATTGTAGCTATTGGCTTCAAGCTAATTTTATCTTATAAGAAATATTGTTTCAACATTCGATAAAATTTTGAAAAAAAATCGAATTGAAAGTTTTTTTACAAAAAATAAAACTCTAAAAAAAAAACAATACTAAAACTTGGTAAAAATTTACTTTCGACTCAAATAGCTTTTCAAAAATTAAAAATAATTGCCTTCAAACTTATTTTATTTCACAGAAAATATTGTTTTCAATATTCGGTAATTTTTATATAAAAATCCAACTGTCCGTTTTTTCATAAAAAATAAAATCTACCAAAAATAGTGCGCAAATTTGGTAAAAATTGATACGAGTACATAAAAACTTTTAAGCAAGACAAATCCACAGGCGGGATGCGAAGTTATCAGTGTGGGTCGCATCCCAGCCTCTTTTTGTTTTATTTTTCAAATTTTTAATAACAAAATAGGAAAGACAAATATCAGAAATATTTGTATTATGTGTTTTTTCTTAGTTCCATTTATAATTAAAAAAAATACTCGAATCAAGTTTTGTTTCTGCTACTACTCTTTATAAGGCTTAAATAACAGTACGTACGTAATTATGATCGCAATTCGTTTTTATGTCTTCGATATCTCAAGAAACAATAGATTTATCGACTTCAAGTAATTTGTTCTCACAGATCATAACACGAAATATGACTTTGAACAAAATGTAATGTAATCAAATTAATATTAAATAAAGCTTTAAAAAATACTATTTAAAAAAGTTAAAAATTAATTGTCGACTCTTATTTTGGAAACAATTGAAGACTTTAGTTTGAAACTAATTTTATATTATAAAAACATTGTTTTAAACATTATAGTTAAGATTTTAAGAAAAATCCAATTCTAGTGTTGTTTTATTAAGATAAAAATATTCTGAATATACTAAAAAAAATGTTTTAAAAACTGATTTGTGACTCGAATATCTTGAAAATTAGTAAAGGTATTGACACCAAAACTATTTCATGCTATGAAAAATATTGTCGTTAATATAAGATGATTTTCTAGGAAAAATGAAATATATTGTTGTTAACCCTTTCTTTAAAATTATTTTTCTAATTTCCAATCGCAAAAAGACATACAAATATTAGAAATGTTCTCATTATGTGTGTTTTCTCATAAATTTGTTAAGTGCCCAGACTCGATAGAAATAAGATCAATTTATACAAAAAATAGTGTCTGTTTTAAGTTGATAACAATTTTTATAACAAATGTTCAATAATTTTGCTAGCAAAAATAAAGCTATGAACGGCATAGCGGGACCCACTTTTTTCGACTTCTCTACCATCGTAATATCATGTTTGATTAAAATCTCGAGTTCGAAATTTTGCACGAATGCAAAACTTGCCATGTACATAGTTCCTATATATCGCAAGTAAAAATTGCTAACAACTCATAAACATGCAATCTTGACTTAACTATCTTGAGAACAAATTAAAAAATTAGTTCCAAAACTCTTTCTTAATAAAGAAATATTGTTATTTATGGTGACATTTAAAGACATTATTTGTTTTTTTTTTTATAGAAAATTAAGTGCTATTAAAATATATTAATTTAAGTTCTTGAATACGTTTAAAAAAAAAGAAAAACGTTTAAACTTAAATATTTAATTTCATAGGTACTCTTTCAACTTCACTAAAAAAATACGTTTCTGAAAAAATTATAATTTTAGCTTTTAAAGGGCGCCAATGGGAATTTTTCTAATTTAGAATTATTAAGAATTTGATTTAATGTGTTTCTTCTTAAAATTAATTCCCATAATTTCCTACTGTAATCGGTCCGATTTTTTCGATTTGAAAAAACATTTCTTTACTAGAATCTAAATAAAAGACTTTTAGAGAGATGACTGCGTGTGAAAGTACGTGCATACTTCCGTATATCCCTACGTTCGGGAAGCTCTTTTTCTTCTTTCATTCCCTAAGAACCAGTAGAGATATTGACTTCAAAAAAATGTTGTTATACAAAGATGCCAAAAAGAGCCTTGGATGCAACCCACACTGATAACTTCCCATCCCGTCTGTCGATTTGTCTTGCTTAAAAGTTTGTCGATATGTACTCGTATCAATTTTTACCAAATTTGCGTACTATTTTTTGTAGATTTTATTTTTTTATGAAAAGACGTATACATATTTGGATTTTTAAATAAAAATACTGAATATCGAAATATTTTTAAGTTTTGAAAAGCTATTAGAGTCGAAAATCGATTTTTACCAACTTTTGGTAATTTTTTTTAGGTTTTTAGATTTTTGTAAAAAAAACTGTCAATTCGATTTTTCTCAAACTTTGTCCTAGTGTTGAAAACAATATTTCTTATAAGTAAAAATTAATAAGAAGCTATTATCTTAAATTTTTGAAAAGATATTTGAGTCGAAAATCATTTTTCACCCACTTTTGTTAATTTTTTTCCGGTTTTCAATTTTTTCTAAATAAAACTGTCAATTCGATTTCTTTCAAAATGTTACTGAATGTTGACAACAATAATTTTTGAAAGATAAAACTAAATTAAAGAAAATATCTCAAAGTTTTGAAAAGATATTTGAGTCGAAAATCAATTTTTACCAACTTTTATTAATTTGTTTTGGGTTTTTATTTTTTGTAATAAAACTGTCGATTCGATTTTTCTCAACATTTTTCAGAATGTTTAAAACAATATTTCTTATAAGATAAAATAAGTTTAAAGCCTAAATTACAAGTTTTGAAAAGATATTTGAATCGATATTCAATGTTACCAATTTTGAGTGAGGTTTTTTTTTTATTTTTATTTTTTTATAAAAAAAACTGTCAATTTGATTTTTCTTAAAAATTTATCAGATGTCAAAAACATTATTCTTCGTTGCACAAAATTGTTTTGGGAATGAAATCATATTTTAGTCGTACAAATTTGAAGGTGACAAATTTTTTGTTTCAGTTTTTTTTTTGGTTTATAAAAAAAAACCGTTAAATGGAATTTTTCCAGTATAAAAATATACTTGTTATACTGTAACGTGTACAGTTTATTATATAAAATTTAGTTCAAGTCTCTAGCGTTTTTGGTTCGTAAGATATTTAGGGTTAACCAAAATGTTCACCTTGAAACGTCAAGAAAATTTTCAATTCGACAAAGCGGACCCATTCCTATGGGAAGTAAAAAAATAGTTTACCTGAAAAATCTCACAAACCAACAACCCTCAAAACAAATCTATAATTATAAATCTAAAAAACTGAAAAAAAAAATAATTATTGTCATCTTGAATACTTTGGAAACAAAAAATGACTCTATCTCCAAAATAATTGTATGCAACAAAAAATCGAATTGAGAGTTTTTTTTTACAAAACATAAATAAAATATTACTAAAATTTGTAATAATTGGTTTTCGACTCAAATATCTTTTTTAAAAATTGAAAATATTGCGTTCGAAGTAATTTTATTCTAGACATTTAGTACAATTTGTGAAAAATCGAACAGTTTTACAAACAAATTAAAATCTACCAAAAATAGTTCTCAAATTCGCTAAAAATTGATGTCCGATTTTCAATGTCCAGTGAATAAATTAACTTATTGACTTTAAAATGATTCCATTTTGCGCTAATTATTTGTTAGAAAATCGTTTGTACGAAAAATACAAACATTCAAGAAATGCTACTAAAATTGGTTTTCAACTAAAAGTTGATTTTGAAATCAAACAATTTCATCATATGCAAAATATTGTTGTTAATTTTTTAGAAGAATTTAACTACTGATAACTTTCTTAAAAAAAACAAGAAGTAATAAATTATTTGTGACATATCCAATTTTTCAACTTTTTTTTGCAATTTTGATGTTTTTGGAAATCATTAACGATTCATAAGAAAAATTCAACTCTTTTAATATCCTTCCAGTTTTATTTAAAATTCTTCTAAGACTTACTGTAACCAATGTAATTTATTTAGAGCTGGTACATGCGACCACAATAAATAATTTGTATATTTGGTCATTACTTAATTAAGCCCTTCTATAAAACTAATAGAATTTCATACACAAACATTTTCAAATTTATATAATTTTTACGAACTTTACATATTATTTAATAAGGTCACTTACCTTGTTTAATTTCTTTTCCATAGGTTCTCCTTCTGGTTGGATATTGTTCCTCCAATGACTTAAAATAGAAACAAGAAAAATCAATTAATTTTAAAAATTTGAACCTTCACATAAAATAGAAATTGATTTAATTACTAAATATCGATTTTCGTTCAACATTGTCGTTGGTGGAATTTTGATTGAATCCAGGTTTAAAAAAGTCACACATGGTTGTGGTTCTTCCGCCATTTGTTTCCACAGGATTTATTTATTTATAATTGTTTTATTTGTAAATTGCATTTGTTTGTACACAGATGACGTATGCGAAAGAAGAATAACCTCTATAAAAATTTAAACAAAATTAATATAAATTCACAATTTTGATTTTTACACATTACAATTTATATTTTTATTTTTTGGAGGGAAATTTCCGAATTAAGATCAAATCTTATGTTCTTCGTCTGCTTGCTAGAAATTTTGTGAGTTTTTCGTTTTGACATTTATACTTCTTTCGTGGTTAATATATTTTACTGTTTAAATTTTTAATTTCAATCATTCCACTAATCCGTTAACGACAGGGAGAGACAAATTTTAAAGGAGAATTTCTCTACTAAATATTCTGTAACATTTTAGAAAAATAAAACAAATGGTTTGGTTGAGAGATGAGAGAAACCCTAATTTTTGTATTAATTGGTAAAATAATTATAATAAAGACCAAAAAAAAGAATTATTTTGAATATTTTGTTAAACAGAAAAAGATTTCTAAATGTTTATGCGTAGGTATAGGCATAAAAAAGAAGACAATTGTAGTTTAAAACAAATTCGCAAGAGAGATAGAAATTAAATGAGTTTCTAGAAAACAAGAAAAATTTAATTTCAAAAATTAAATTATGCGCATTTTTAATACTTTTTCAAAATATATGTATGTATATGTACATTTAAATATGTTAGAAATTTAAACGAAAAAATAACAAAAATTGTATTGTATTTAATAATCGAAGCATTTGATTTTCCTAGGAATTTTTGATAGGCAGTTGGAGTTACGAGAAGTGATTTTTTATTATTATAATAATAATTATAATAATCTTATAATTTTCGTCTATTGACGAACTATCGAAAAATATTTTTAAATTATTGTCGGAAGAAATCAAATTGGGAAATATATTCAGTGCTGCCAAACTAACTACTGTAGCGCCATCTTTCTTTCAACGACTCAACTTTTAGTTGATACTTAAACCGTTTTGCATTTGTAAAGTTCTTTCAACAACCATGAGGTGAAGTTGGAGAAGACAATTCTGAAGCAAGAGGTAAATAAAATATTAGGTGAATTTAAAATCAATAATTTTGATTACATTCTCAAATAGTCTGGAAGGTGTAGTTTGATTAACTTGTTTTTCAAAAATAAGAAATAAATATCCAATTTTGATATTTGTTTGATTAAATGTGTTTTTGTTTTGGAATTTTGAATTTTGGTTGTATATTTACCCGCTTTAAAAAAAACCTTACACAGGTGAATTGTTTCTTACTTACTTTACTTAAGGTGGCGCTACAGTCTGTGCCTCAACCATCATGTGTCTCCAGTTTCGCACGCCAAGTTGGTTGAGGTCCTCTCCCACCTGAAGAATTTTTCTCTCGAACCATCCTAAGACGCTCTCATCTTTCTTTGACAGGGTCCAGGCCTCAGCGCCTTAAATGAGAACCGGGATGATAAGTGTGTTAATAGCGGTGCCTGGAAAGACAAAGTCCTTAACTACCTCAAAGTTATAGCTGTCCACAGTGACGTTTTGTCCAAGACGTCGTTGTTCAGTGTCTATTTTTGATGACAGCATATACTTGGTCTTGCCCTCATTGACCACTAAACCCATCTTCTTCGCTCCCTTCGCAATGCTCAAAAACGCTCCACTAACATCACGCTTTGATCTTCCATTTATGTCAATATCATCTGCGTATCCGAGTAATTGGATGGACCTTTGGAAGATTGTGTCTCGCACTGTTGATGGTTGAGTTTTGCACAGTTCTTTCCAGAACGATGTTGAAGAAGTCGCGTGGCAGTGCATCGCCTTGTCTAAAACCTTTTTTGACATCAAATGCATCGGTAAGATCCTTTCCGACCTTGATAAAGCAGCGTGCATTCTCCATCGTCATTCTGCACAAAGCTTGACAGGGATGCCAAAACTAGACATTGCTCTGTAGAGCTCTTCCCTATAGATGCTGTCATACGCCGCTTTAAAATCGATGAAAAGATGGTGGGTATCGATTTGAAGTTCCTGGGTTTTTTTCAAAATCTACCGTAATGTGAATATTTGGTCGATAGTGAACTTTCCTGGTTTGAAGCCACACTGATGAGGACCAATCAGGTTGTTGACGAACGGCTTCAGACATTCACATAATGCAGCGAAAAGGATCTTATACGCAATGTTAAGGAGACTGATGCCTCTGTAGTTGGCGCAATTAAGAGGATCTCCTTTCTTATGTATCGAATTGTTTCTAAGAGATATTAAAAATCTTATTAATGACGTTTCAAAAATCAATAAAATTGCAAGCAACCGAATTTTTTTTACCAAAGAGACGAGTATATTGTATAGGATTATCCATTTTGAGGCTTCAAAAGTAAAATTTAACAAAACACACATACAATGTTTTTTTCATGCGATATTTCTTTTTAACTTCCCATAGAAAGTTATTGTAATGGGTCCGATTTGTCAAATTAAAAATGTTGACATTTCTCGACGTTTCAGGGTCTATAGAGAAGAAATACAAAATTTTTAGAAAGATGTCTGTGCGTGCGTGCACGTACGTTCGTACGTCCGACTTTTTTTCGTCGTCCATAGCTCAAAAACCAGAAGATATATCGACTTCAAATAAATTTTGTTATACTGAATAGTAATGCAGAAAGATGAAGAAAGGGCTCTCAAGAAAATTGCGTGGGTGGTTTTTTTTACCATAGCAGTTAAAAAAAAAAGGTGAACATTTTGGTTAACCCTAAATATCTTACGAACCAAAAACGCTAGAGACTTGAATCAAATTTTATATTATAAACGAACCTTATGGAAATATTCTTGAAATTTCATGATGGCCTTGAAATTTCTCCTTAAAAGTGATAGTAGACCGAACCTCTTTTGCGCCGTTTATCTCTTCAAAACGACTATCTCATATTCAAAAATCCCGTACAGATATGAAGAAATATTATCGCTCCTAACCTAAAGACCACTAAACCTAAATGCCTTAGCCTTTACTATCAAAATGTAAGAGGGTTAAGGTCTAAAACTTCTGCCGTCTTTAATAACTCCCAAAACCTTCCTTGTGACATCCTTGCCCTTACCGAAACCAACCTCACACCTGATATCCTTAGTACTGAACTCTTCACTATCGACTATTCCATCTATCGAATGGATGTCGTAGAATATGCGAGTAATACACACGGTCGTGGTGTGCTTTTAGCTATCGCACTAGTAATTTTGAAAGCTCATTACTCCGTATTCCCACTTCAATCGAATTTGAAGGTGTATCAGCTAAGATTGCACTGCCTAAGTTTTGGTTTTTTGTTCTTTGTTGTTACATTCGACCAGCCCAACAAATTAAAGCATACCAAGCCGCTGTTAATGCCATTGATTATCTGCTTGAACTTGTGCAACCTAATGATTTATTCATCGTTCTTGGAGACTTTAATCTTCCCCATCTAAATTGGTCCACCTCAGATGATCAGACATCCTTCTTTTCAACTAACATCTCTTCTGAATCTAAATCGCTGTTCATTGATCTAAATGGAGTAGCAAACTTTATGGGGAGACACCTCGATCTCATATTCTCATCTGATTGCGATAACTGTGTTGTCTCTCCGAGCCCTTACCTTCTCTCAACCTTGGATCGCTATCGTCCTCCCCATTATCTTTTCTTCCCCATTGAATTTGAAAACAACTTTTTTGTTATGATTTTCATAGGTCTGATTTCTCCAAACTTAACAATCTTCTTAGCTCAGACGACTTTGAATTAAGATCCCTCCACTTAACAGTTGAGTCCCTTACAGTTTGGTTTTATTTGATTCTTTCGTACAGTATTGAAGAATCAGTACCGTTCTCTCGTAGAAAAGATTTCACCTCTGCTCCCCCTTTGTACAACAGAGAGCTACGTAGCCTAAGAAATACCCGTAACAAGCTTTGTAAGATCTTTTTACAGTCCAAATCTGATACTGATCACAACAACTATATTCCCGCCTACAATTCTTTCTCTGAATTAAGGGAATCCCTTTATAACCAATACCTTAACCAAATGGAAAATAACCTTCTTTCTGATGCAAGGAAATTTTTCAAGTTTATAAATGTCAAACGAAAATCTGATGGGTTTCCACCTTCAATGAGTTTTTCCAACATAATCTCCTCTGATCCAACAACCATATCAAATCTATTTGCTAAATACTTTAGCCAATCGTATACTGAACATCTTCATGATCCTGATCCCCACTACTTAAGCTATTTAGATGGTTGCACTCAAACCTCTCTTTCATCGTTTACAATAACTGATAAGAAATGGTACTTGCCAAAATCGTAAGCCTCAAAGAAAACTTTAGCCCTGGTCCCGATCGATGGCGTCCCATCAGTGGTTCTAAAAAAATGTATGCATTCTCTGTCAAAGTCTCTAACTGCACTCTTTGAACTCTCTCTTTCCCAAGGTGTGTTTCCTCATATATCGAAAGATTCATTTATATTTCCCATTCATAAACAAGACAATAAAACTGAAATTAACAATTATAGACCTATTGCTAAGCTTTTATGCATTCCAAAACTTTTTGAAAGCTTAGTTTATGATTCCGTTTATTTCCATTGCAAGCTTTTATTCTCCCCCGCTCAAAATGGTTTTCTTAAAGGTAGATCCACTACGACTAACTTAATTGAATTTATATCCAAAGTTTTGTCAGCCCTTGAGAATGGCAAAGAAGTTGATGTTGTATACACTGATTACATCCCATCTCATAGAGTATACTACTTCCTTACTGACGCCGTCAACGTAGTCGATTCTATTAGTGATCTTGGTATTATGTGTGACAAACACCTGAATTCCTATTCCCATTTTGACCAAATTATTAATAAAGCTAATACATCTCTCGGTTTTATTAAGAGATGGTCAAAAGAATTTTCCAACCCCTATGTAACTAAAGTGCTTTACATTTCCCTAGTCCGTCCTCATCTTGAATGTGCATGCCAAGTATGGTCTCCCTTTTATGAAAACCTTTCACTCAGAATTGAAAATGTTAAAAGACGTTTCGTTCGATTTGCCTTAAGTGGCCTCCCCTGGGATGATACATCCAACTTGCCTCCTTATGCCGATCGACTAAAACTGATAGGTTTGCAGCCCTTATATATTAGACGCAAAAACGCTGATATATTATTTGCTCACCAATTGTTAATGGGCAATATAGATTCCCTGGCACTCCTGAGTGATATTCGTCTTAACACCAACCCTCGAAATCTGCGATCTGTTTCCCTTTTCTATATACCTCATCACCGCACTAATTACGGGCACTTTGAACCAATGTCCAGAATTCTTCGTCACTGCAACGCTGCTATGGTAGTCTTCGATTTCAACATTTCCAAATCCCATCTGAAAGATACCCTTTACTTTCTCCCTTTTTGAGTCCGAATTCCTCGTCCTTTGTAATTTTAAGTCATATAAAATCAAAATTGTTAGTTCTTGTACATTAAAGAGCTTTTATGTGGGCCTTAGGGCCCACATGAATTAATGTTGAAAACTGATAACAAGAACTGCAAAAAAAAAAAGCTAGTGTTAAGTTAAGTTAAGTTATGATAGCTTATATTAAGCTGAATAAACCAAGTAACGGTTTTTTTATATATCAAACAAACTGGAAAAAAAAATGCCACCTCGAAAATTGTATGATTAAAATATGATTTCATCTCAAAAACAATTTTTTGAAACAACAAATAATGTTTTCAACATTTGGTGAAATTGTGAGAAAAATCGAATTGACAGTTTTTTACATAAAATTAAAAACCTAAAAATCTTAACAAAAGTTGGCGAAAAATGATTTTCAACAGAAAAATGTCTTTTCAAAAATTTGAAATTATGGCTTCAAACTAATTTTTACTTATAAGAAATATTGTTTTCAACATTCGATAATATTTTGAGAGAAATCGAATGGATAGTTTTTTTAACAAAAAATAAAAACCTAAAAAAACAATACTTAAACTTGGTAAAAATTTACGTTCGACTTAAAAAAAGTTTTCTATATAAAAAAATTAAAACTACATAAAAACGTTTTTGCGATTTGACTGAATTATTTTTTAAGAATTCTGCTTAAATCTTTTCAATTATTTGCTGACATAACTATTATTTGTACCACTTGCTATTCGATTATAAATTAATTACCGATAAATCAAGTCTTTGTCTGTGTCAATTTCAATGTAAGCTAAAGGTACAAGGAATGTTAGTTACCTTTAGGTGCTAGACCATAATAGGGTTGGCAATAATTTTAGACTATACCTACGTAAATGTAGGTATGAGGAAATATATAAGCATTTTATGTGTGTCTACATTTGTACGTGAATGAACCATTATTATATTAAACTATAGCTGTATATCTATAGGTATAGAATAAATGACCAGAATTCGTATCCATATAACAACCCTAACAATAATTGCATTCAGTCAGCCGGCCAAAGCATTCAACCCCAAAGAAACAGGAAACTGGGTAATAAATTACAATATTTGACATTTTTAAGCTGAAGTGAACGAAGAGATTCGTTTGATTTCATTTGTCTGAAAGACAAAAGGATGATCAAGGACAATACAAAATTGTACTTTTATTTTTCCTTTCTTTTTTAGTTTTGGTGAAGAACATGCAAGTTGTTAGGTAGTTTCTAAATGGACAAGTTTTTCTTGTGTAAAAAATAAAAGAATAAAGAATATTATGTTTTTTTTTATTGAGGACAAAATATGTATGCTGTCCCAGACGGTGTTGAATTTTCGACGACGAATGAATGAATGAATGTCATGTTAACCATTTTATAAACCTTAATTCTGTGCAATTTGTAAACAAAAAGGTAGCTTAATATGAACTTAAGGAACAAATTAAGCAAATAGTTTGTTCTTTGCGAATTGCAATCGGATTGTAACGAACTGTCAAACTCAATTCGCGTTTCACATACGATCCACACTTCAACGAATGAAATGTTCGTACGCGGGTAAACCTAAAAATGTCATTCTAGTAATGGCGAATAAAAACAAACCATTTGAAAGAAATGTCATAATGTACTTTCATTCGTTTGTCACTCTCATGTGAATAGTCCCTAAAGATGGTAAGATGCAATGTACCTTTTAAAATCTTGTTAAAAATTATTTAACAACCAATTAAGATAGAAAAGTGGGCGTACGCCTTACGGGCCTTGCACATGAGAGCGAACAACGAATGAACTAATGGACGAACAAACAATTTGGTAGTAACGAATTGCACTGAGGTTACTACGAACTGTCAAACTCTATTTGCGTTCCACATACCATCCACAATGCAACGAATAAATTGTTCGCACGCAGCATAACCTCAAGATTATACCACTTTTGTTTTGTTTGTTGTCTGCGAATAAAAATAAAGCTCATGTCAAAGCAAAGTCTAAAATGCGAACATCCACAGTTCGCAGTTCGTAGCTCATGTGCAAGATGCTTTACCGCTCAGTCCGTTTTAAATGCATATGAATCTATAGCATCTATTGTTATACTACTATATGTATTTTTATAACTGAAAACTTAGCAAAAAATTCTAATGATAATAAGAACTTAGGGCTCTTTTTGTGCTAATTCAGTGCTCTAAGGGCAAAAATCCTTTCCTCCAAAAACTTAAGGAGTTTGCAACCTTTAAAACAGAGTTTTGCAAATTTTCAAATTTTTACAGTTTTCAAAAGAAACTTTTTCTTAACTTATATATATTTTTTTGAAAAAATCTTCAAAATGACCAATTTTTGACACATCCTATTAAAAAATGGATATTTCTAAAATTACAATTATAACAATTTGGAATTTATTTCCATCAAATATGACTGAGACAACATAAGACCTGGTTTAGAAAAATAACTATTTAAAGTGTTCCTCATTCATTCATTCATTAGTTCCTTAGAAAATTTAAACGCAAAATAATTGTTCTATGAAACCATTCAAATGGTAGACATGTGCATTCAAGAGGACACAGGTCTTTCTCAAAACCCACATCTGTCTATCAACTCCTACTTCACCTCCCCGTGGTGAACATCGGGTGCCTAGTACCTCAACTGGAGATTGGGTTCCAACCCCAGTGGAAAGTTGTTGGGGGCAGCAAACGAGAGAGGGGGGAGAGGTGTTTCCATTAAGGCACCACTCCTTATCCAGGCGGCAGCGGACGAATTCTATAGATGAAATCAACGGTGGCGTCTACAATTCCACTAAGGTTGAACTACTTAGTGAACACCTTATAGGACTTCTTCGACTTATTCGGAGCCCAGGCCTATAAGGAGCGGTTTTATCCGGCTCCCCATCCTTTGAGTTATACTTAGGATTTGGCCCTCCAGGTTGGCCACGTAAAAGCTTCATAGTTGCGAAGCACCAATAAGACTCGGATACGGACGGATTTACTGTTGACAACCAACGCAAACGAATTAAGGACAACGACCTTCGGATATGCACATGGAATGTTAGGTCCCTTAACAGAACACGTGCGGCCGAAAAATTAGCGGAGGCCCTAGACCGCTATAAAGCAGACATCACCGCCATCCAGGAAATGGGATGGGCCGGGCAAAAATAGGATGAAAAACTGCGATATTTACTATGGTGATTGCTACCATGAAAACCAACAGAGCTTATTTGGATGCGGCTTCGTCATTGGAGCCATCAAGGCTAAATTCGGCAATATTAGCCTGATATACGCGCACGCCCCACAGAAGAGAAAGACGACAACACCAAAGATATGTTTTTCGAGCTCTTTGACAAAACATATGAGCAGTGTCCTAGCTACAATATTAAAAGTGTCCTGGGCGATTTTTGCCAAGCTAGGAAGGGAAGACATCTGTAGTGGAATAATCGGAAGGAACAGCCTACACGACAACACTTTCGACAACGAATTCAGGCTCATAGATTTCGCTGTGTGGCGAAACGTCATGGTAGCCAGTACGCTTTTTCCACACCTCAACATCCACAAAGGAACTTGAACTTCTCCAGATCAATCTACCGTCAACCAGATTGACCATATTGCCATCGACGCCAGATACGTTTCCAGCATCATGGATGTACGAACTTTCCCAGGAGGTAACATCGACTCGGACCACTACCTTGTTGTAGCCGAGGCAGCACTTTGGATTTCCAGACCCAAGGCAAGACAGGGAGGAGCTGGGAGAAGGTACAACGTTGAACGGCTACAATCGCAAGAGACCGCCAAATCCTTTTCCGACCGAGCTACAAGTAACCTCTCTCGAAGTTCTCTGCCGCCAACACAATGTAACGAAAACCAGTGGCAACATTGCCAAGATGCAATCAGAGAAGCCGTCTTTGACGTGCTGGGTTTCAAACAGCCACCAACAAGGAACCCCTGGTTTGATGAGGAAAGTCGGCAGGCAAATGCAGCCAAACAAAAGGCACGCAAAGCGGCGCTGCATAAAAGGCCGAGAGCTGCTCATGAGCTCTATGAGCAGAAGAGGCGAGAGGAACGCCGACTTCTTAGAAGGAAAAAGAGAGGGCATGAGAAGCGTGCGGTCGAAGATGTTGAAAGGTTTAAAAGCTGGAATGAAGTTCGAAAGTTTTATGAACAGGTGAAACGAAATTCACAGGTACATAAACCTAGAACCGAAGGCTGCAAAGACTAAATTGGAAACATCATAGTGGAACTACAGTCAATGCTGAGGATATGGAAGGACCACTTCTGCAGATTGTATAACGGCGACGACGAACTGAATTCCGCTGTCAGGCCAGTCCTCCCGACTTAGACGAAGTAAAGATTGCCATATCTAAGCTGAAGTCCGCTGGAGCGGATGGCTTGAATGCCGAGCTCTTTAAAGCAGCTGGAGATAAGTTGGTTAGGAGCATGCACCAACTTATCTGTAAGATATGGTCCGAAGGAAACATGCCCGATGAATGGAACCTCAGTATTGTTTGTCCGATCCTGAAAAAAGGAGACCCTCCAAACTGCACCAACTACAAAGGAATCAGTCTACTTAACATAGCCTGTAAAATTTTCTCTGCCGTAATATGTGAACGTCTAAAGCCTATCTTCAACAACCTGATAGGTCCTTATCAGTGTTGTTTTAGACCAGGAAAGTCCACAGTCGATCAAATAATCACATAAAGGCAGATCCTGGAAAAAATCCCAGAACACCAAATCGACGCCCACCATTTTTTCATCGATTTCAAGGCCGCATATGACAGCATCTACAGGGACGAGCTGTATAGAGCCATGTCTAGTTTTGGCATCCCTGTCCCTCGTCCGTTTATGCAGGATGACCATTGAGAATTCACGCTGCTCCATAAAGGTTGGAAACAACTTAATACAACCTTTCGATGTCAAAAAAGGTTTTAAACAAGGTGATGCGCTGTCATGTGATTTGTTTAATATCGTGCTTGTAAGAATAGTGCAGAGCTCACACGTCAAAACTAAAGGCTATCTTTCAATAGTCTGTACAATTACTAGCATATGCTGATGACACTGACATAATCGGAAGAACTCAGCCTGGCACAGGCGGCATAATGGGTTTAACGGTTAATGAAGGCAAAACAAAGTACATGATGTCGTCAAGAAAGGACATACAACACAGACGTCTTGGTCAAAATCAAAACGTCACTATCGACAGACGTAACTTTGAGGTAGTCAAGTACTTCGTATATCTATGCTCCGCTGTAAACGCAGAAAATTACACCAGTGCTGAGATCAAACGCAGAATAACTTTTGCTAACCGCTGTTTCTTATCATCCCCGTCCTGCTATATGGTGAAGAAGCATGGACTATGTCTAAAGCGGATGAAAGCACCTTGGGTCGAATCGAGAGAAAAGTTCTTCGTGTGATCAACGGTTAAGGTGGCGCTACAGTCCAGTGGGAACTAGGGCCTCACCCAACAAACTTCTCCATTTAGCTCGGTCCCTAGGTAGATGTCTCCAGTTTCACGCTCCAAGATGGGTGAGATCACTTTCCACTTGTGCACGCCACCTGATCCGCGGTCTTCCTCTACTGCGTTGTCCTGTTTGTGTGGACGCAAAGACTTTCCCGACCGGAGCAATGGTTTCCATGCGCTCTACGTGCCCCAGCCATCTTAGTCGTTGGACTGTTACCCTTCTGGCTAGGTCTACGTCGCTGATAAGCTCGTCGTTCCATCTTCTCCTCCACTCCCTTCGACGCATACGGGACCGTAGATCACACGAAGAACTTTTTTCTCGAACCGATCCAAGGTGCTTTCATCCGCTTTTGTCATAGTCCATGCTTCTGCACCGTATAGCAGTACGAGGATGATAAGGGTCTTATATAGCAACTGTTGGATGCTGCCGCCAAGATTAACTCAGAACGCTACCCGATGTCGTCCTTCGTTAAATATTTTATGTAATTGAATTATTTGTATATGTGTTATAAAAATTGTTAAGAAGTTGAAGGTGACAAAAGGTCACGAATAAAAGAATTGTTACTTCTATTATAACGTTCAAAGAGTGTGTTTCATTTATATCCTTTTTTCATTGTTTCCATTTAAAATTATAATTCCAAATTAAACTTACTTTTTCATTTAACTCAGAACAACAACACTTTGGTCCCTCGAGAGAGGACCATACCACTCAATTGCTTTCTTAGTCCAAAGAAAACGGTAGATTGATCTGGAGAAGTTCAAGTTCCTTTGTGAATGCTGAGGTGTATAAAACGCGTACTGGCTACCATGACGTTTCGCCCCCAGCAAAATCTATGAGCTTGAATCGGAAGAGTAAGTTGTCGTGCAGGCTGTTCTTCCCGATTATTCCACCAAAAATTTCTTACCTTCCTAGCTTGGTATTAAAATCGCCCAGGATTATTTTAATATCGTTACTAGGACACTGCTCACATGTTTTGTCTAAGAGCTCGAAGAACATATCTTCGCACGCATATCAGGCTAATATTGCCGAATTTAGCGCTGGTGGTTTTCGTGGTAGCACTCACCATAGTAAATATCGCAGTTTTTCATTCTCTTTTTGCCCGGCCCATTCCATCGTATTTTCTGGATGGCGGTGATGCATGCTTTATAGAAGTCTAGGGCCTCCGCTAATTCTTCAGCTGCACGTGGTCTGTTAAGGGACCTAACATTCCACTTGCATATCTGAAGTTCGTTGTCCTTAATTCGTTTGCGTAGGTTGTCAACAGTAAATCAGTCCGTATCCGAGGCTTGTTGGTGCTTCGCAACTATGAGGCTTTTACGTGGCCACGAAGTCACTCCGACGGCACAACCGCCAACCTGAAGGGCCAATCCTAAGTATAACTCCAAGAATAGGGAGCCTAGGCCTGGGCTCCGAATAAGACGAAGAAGTAGTTCAATCTAACTGGAACTGTAGACGCCATCGTTGATTCCATTTCGGCAATTCCTCCGCTGCCATCTGGATAAGGAGAGGTGCCTTAGTGGAAACTAGGTTCTATGCCGTTAACGTGCCGAATTATGCCATCCTTTAGATCTTGAATTATTGTTGAGTTAGACGTGCGATTGTTGGGCACGACTACGAGTTGAGTTGGACGGCTCTTCAGCAAACTGTCGCAAACAGCAGCAATATTTTGTAGAGAATGAGCTCTACGAGCATACTGTATTCACATCTCCTACAGTTTTGAACGATCTTTTTGATTGTACGCACATTTGGACGATTAAATTTACAGAACAAATCACGAAATGCACGATGTGCAATAAGTCTGCGTATTCTTAACGAGGTGACCTTCTATATACCATCTTAAAATGATGTTATTGAAAAGGCAAAGTCTTTGGTGAAAAATGAGTAAAAGAAATATTCAAAAAATTAGCAACCCTGTACTAAACAATTACTTTAGAAATTCGATAGCACAAAAGTAACGAAAAATGTTTGTTTAGCAAAAGTTAAGAGTTAACGTATAGGAAAAAATAAAAAGATAATTAAACGATTAGAACAGAAATGTAAAAACCAAATTTACCTTAGTCACGAAGTCGTAAAACTTAAACAAGTTTTATTTTTGTGGCAAATTCAATTCGTTGTTTTTATAAATTCTATAAATTGATAGAAAATTCACTTTAAGACTTAAAAGCTTCTTGTGCTTATTTTGAAAATGAAACAGTGCTTTGTAAATTGTATTGTGATACTATACTTTTTAGGTGACTTTTTGATTTTAATTTGTTTCGAAACAATTTTAATAAATTGTTGTTTTCTTTTTTAAAGTTTTTCTTCAAAATTCGAATGCATCAGAAGACTTGGAAACAAATTTATTTAATCATCCATGGCTGAAGGATCCTAGCGATTATGATAATGATGGATGGCAACACTATCCGCATTCAAATTATGATGAATTGGAAGAAGATGTAAACATACACTACATACATACACATGATCAGCCTGTACAACTTTCGTTACCACAAATATTGCCACTTATACCGGTGCTTCAACTTTATCCGGAAACACAAATTTCTCCTCCACCGATCACCTTCGTGTATTGAAACCCCCAAAAAACATGATTGGAAACAGATATTAAAAATAAGGTACTTCCAAATATTCAAAATAATAAGTAATATTCTTAACTTATTTTTATTTTCAGTTTTGTTTTCGACACTAACTATTGCTGAATGTACGAACGAATAAGCCAATAATTTTGGGTAAAATTTTGTAGTTCAATAAGTTTCAACTACATATACGGTTTATATGTAAATAATATACTTCTTCAACATACAAGATAAGTTCAAAATAAATTTGAATTTTATTCAATTATATTTTAGAGGCAGTGTACCTTTGAAAAAATCTATACTTAAGGCCAGTTCGAGAAGAAGGGAGAAAATCCCTCAATCTCGAGACTGCAAAAGTACAAAACCTAATTTTGAGATTATTCATGCATTTTTATTTAAAGAGCAAAATATACATTTGTGACACACAGAAAAAAATATGACTAAATGGTAATATGTACATATTGGCAAGCCGACATTCCATCTCGATTGTTTATGTTTTGAATATAGGTTTTTGCAGCAGAACATCAATAGGTTATTTTTCTAAAACGTACAAATAAATGGTGTGTCACCACAAGCCAAGTGTTTGAATAGGTAGACATTATATTTTGATTTTCTCTCTTTGGTACGGCGGAATTTTAAAAGATTTAAAAGAAAATGTTATTGTAATTTAAAAAAGTTTCAAAGCGTAATTTAGTTGCAATTCGAGTTCAATTATTAGATTTTTGGTGTCTATAGCTTTTTAAAATTTTATAAAATATGTACGACTCTTTTAAACCACTACGTAAAATTAAAGAAGTTCTGATCATTTTTCTATTTAATGAAAGCCTTTCATTGAAAGTCAAGCAACTATGATAATTTTAACCCAAACTTCATATAGGTTCAAATAAAACCGCATAAGTATAATGTAGTACCCGTAGCGAGATGGTTACTGCGTTGGGATGGTTACTGCGTTGGACTGGACTATAAAGCTGTACACTGGGACTTATTAAAAAGGCACGACGACATTTTACAATGTACGAAGTGCCAGAGGTTTGGCCATGCCAAAGTCAACTGCAATATGCAGTTGCGCTGTGTCAGGTGATCAGAAACCCACAGCGAAGTAGAATTCAAGCTGGGGAATGAGCGGGTTGAGGATTTAACCCAGCTCAAGTGTGTCCTTAGTGGAAACCAAATGCATCCCGCTAGCTATAGGGGTTGCCCTTAGGTCCATGAAATGAAACAGAAACAGGCCAGTCAAAAAGCCGAAAGAAGTCGAACAGTTCGACTCCAACACAAAAATTCGTTGATCCCAAATTTTCCTACGCTCAAATGGGGTCAGGGAATTGGAACACGAGACAGGCTCCACCAACGGTTGCCCCAAAGGCCCCTGTGCTTAAGGCACCAGAGGGACAGCCTGACATTGTAGCCTTGTTGCTGAGCATTCAAGGTCAACTAACAGGGCTACAAAGTCAGATAAAGGAGCAAAGCAAAAGGGTAGATCATCTCTACTCTTCATTGCCTGGCCTGGCGCAATTTAGACCATAATGGGCGCGCTGCCGGAGACGCGCCTAAAAGTCCTATCTGTGAATGTAAATTCACTGATTAGGATTGAACGAAGAGCCAATATGTTCCAATTGTTGAAAGACTACAGTCCCGATGTGTTTATGGCTAGCGAAACTTAGCTAAACCACAAACACAAATTGACTCATAAAAATTACAATATCGTAAGAAGAGACCGTCCCGACTCCACTCAAGGGGGCGGTCTCGCTCTCTTTACGAAAAGGCATTAATTATAAAGTCATATACAACAATGAATTGCGAAAGCTCAAGACGCTAGAAGTTTGCGTTGTATGCATCTCTCTCACTCAAGGGAAGCGGATGTATATGATTGCGGCTGGAGCTCCGCAGGTTACTTACTTTGCTTCAGAACACGAGTTTCTTTTTAGGGAACATAAACTGAGCTTGGAAGAAAACTATTTCATCTTGGCATCTTTGAACGCAAAACATGAAGATTGGGGAAATCAACATAGTAATCCAAGAGGTAACCATCTTTTAATTTGATGAATCTTTACAGAGTTAAATATGGCGTCGACCTGCTGGCTTTTGAAAAGCCATCGTATCCAAGAAGCGGCTCCTTTCTGGATCTTTTGCTGTACGACACCAGACTGACAGTTACAAACAAAGTGGGTAATCACCCTCGAAACTGCTTACAGACAGTCGAGTACGACAGTGATCACTGCGGACTGGCTGCTGTAATGCAGATTCTGAACGAACGCGTGGAGTTGGAGGAATACGTTGCAACGCATTCTTACAATTACAGTAAGATGTACTGGCCTCGTTTCACCAACGCCCTAGCGAATGAACTTCGTTCGACATAGCCCCACCAAACTACAGAAACCTGACAAATACAGAAATTGACCAACATTTACAACTGATGGACGAAACAATAAAACGAACGATGTAACGGACAAAATACCAAAGTACAAAGAACGGGGCCAGAGGAGCCTTCGCTCTGACGAAACGGCTGTTTCACACCAGTCGGCTTGACCTCAGAGTAAAGGTAATATTCTACATGGCCCTCATACGTTCGATGATCGTTTATGGTTGTCCTGTGTGGTTCAAAGTTGCCCCTTTCCAGATGAAGAAGTTTCGGGTGTTCGAGCGGCAGTGTTCACGACGCTGTACAGAATTGACAATTTCGTGATAAACTCGTTCGAGGTCCCATTGCAAGAGCTATGTCTAGTACCAACAATTTAATTATCGGGGCGTTATATCCAAACGACGAGTATTTTGAGAGTGCACGCTTGAGCGTCTTCATTCCACCAGAGGAATTCCTATTTTTAGATAGATGCGGTCTGATACAGGATAGATTGGCAGTTCCGCTAATCTACCACGTCAGACGACGAATCGTGGATAGGCGACTCTTGTACAATCGGGACGTCGTGTCATGGCACAAGGTGGAGCAGAGCTTCTTCGGTTCAGTAGGGCTATGCCCGAACGGGACCGAACTGATAGGGTGAAGCAGGAGAACCAGTTTTGGTGGCTTCAATCGGCACTTGATAGTGGGTAGTCGGGATGGGGTTTAAGCTTTGGATGCTTACATACTTGTGTTATAGTTTTAGGGTTTAGTTTTAAGTAGAAAAGGCACAAAAAAAAATACAAAGAAAAATAAAAAAAACATGGAATAAAAAAAAAATTAAACAAATATAAAAAAGACAACAAAATATGAAAACCAGAAACTGTTAGATAGTTAGATTTGCTGCTATGGTTGTTCTAGTTTATAGATAGTTAAAATTAGCTTTAATTTTTATATTAAGGAACTTATTTTAAGCAGTTTTAAGTAAAAATAAAAACCATATTGATATTACTTTTTTTTTTTAATTTTCTAATGAATACAAAAATTAATAAAATGAATTACAGTAACATAGATCTAAGGGCCGAAAGGCGTTAGTATTATTTGATATACTCGTAGTTTAACTTAGAGTGTCCGTATGGGACCATTAAGTTAGTTGCAAGTTATGGTTATTTAGACTAGTTTTATGAATTTTTGTCTAGCTTTAAGATAGGTTTAAGATTGAATTAATAAAAATGCATTAAACAAAAAAAGTGCGTTGTGCTGTCATGCAAGAGATCTTGGGTTCAATCCCTCCCTGTGCCACCTAACTTTTTTCATGGGTACTGCCTCTTCCGAGGAATTGATAAAACTTTCAAGAGTAATTCTTGTCATAAAAAGTGTTTTCTCAAATTAGCCGTTCGGATTTGGCATATAAACTGTAGGTCCCTTCTATTCATTTCTGACAACATTACTCGCACACAGGAATGGTTAACAGTTGTAAGTCACTAGGCAGTGTTTCTTCATGGACTGTTGCTAATTAATCCCTTGAGAACTAGGGCCTAGTGATATACAACTCTCAACTAGTGATGTTGTCAGAAATGGAGGCGACCTACAGTTTTAGGCCGAATCCGATTCCGGGCGAGGATTTTTCAGTTTTGCTCTCTCTGTTTCATTTAATACTGTTTTTTTTTTAAAGAATACAAATCTCAATTATTTTAAAATGGGACATACAGCTAAAAAGTGATAGGATGTTTCTTGTTCTTGTTCGTTAAAGTAAGGTCTCCTCCAAAAGGGAAAATAATTGAAATTTTAAACAAGCTCAATTCATAATTAAATTCGTTTAAACTATATTCAAGTTTTGGGTATAAAGATCGAGGCCATGACCTCTTGGCTTCGATCTGATCGTTTTCAGGC